>NW_012267381.1:566516-593559 GCF_000151885.1 Dipodomys ordii
TTTTTGATAACTCCAGATTATACATTTTACTTTTTGTTGTTAAGTCAAATATGTAGCTGTGCTGTTCAATCACCAGGGAACAGACTATTTGAAATTGTTTACTTTTCTTTTGTCAGTGCTCCAAACCTGTTGCTGCAGTGTTCTTAGTTAATAAGCAATGTTGAGGATGCAAGTCTATACAGTTATGTATGTCCATACAAATCTATGTTTTTAGCTGGGCACTGGTGGCTCACGCCTGTAATCCTAGCTACTCAGGAGGCTGATATCTGAGGATCAGGGTTCAAAGCCAGCCCAGGCAGGAAAGACTGTGAGACTCCTGTCTCCAAAAAACCACCAGAAAACCGGAAGTGGCGCTGTAGCTCAAGTGGTAGAGCGCTTGCCTTGAGCTGAAGAGCTGAGGGATAGCACCCAGGCTCAGAGTTCAAGCCCCATAGACCCCCCCCAAAAAAAATCTATGTTTTCCTTTGTGTGCTCCCAAGGATTTCATCTTTTGTAAGGATATTACTGCTAATTCAGTGGTAGTGTGGTTACTTTCTATTGGACTTCAGCTTTCTTTCAATCCACTGACATGGGCAACAATGCAAGAGCAAATCAGCTAGCAAGGGTTTATCTGGGAATTGATTTCAACATGTTTATTAGGTAGTTCTAAATTAATCCTTTTCTTAGGCATGTAGTTGCCAAGTCTATGCATTAAGCATTAGAAGTGGTATTAGTGAGATATACAGTAATTCTTCCCTATCTAAAGTTTTGTTTTCCACGGTTTTAATTATGTAGGGTTAATTATTCTGCCTGGGACTTGAATTATTCTTTTGTCCAGTGAATCTATGTTGTATATACTACCCACTATTAATCACTTGGTAGCCCTCTCATTTATCAGATTGATGGTTGTGGTATTGCAGTGCTTGGCTGAGTAACATTTATTTTACTCAACAAAGAACAGTAATGTTGAGAGTCTAGATACCCCAAAGAGAAGCTTTAAGGTGTTCCTTAAAAACATAAAAAGTACAACAGATATTTTGAAAGGTAATGGTTATATAACTTTAATTATAGTATATTGTTATGCTTGTTTTTACTTTTGTTTTTTCATTTTTCAACTCTACCTAATTTCCAAATTAAAATTTATCACAGTCATGAATAAGAAAAATGATGGCAATAGAGTTTGATCCTATTTATAGTTTTGGAAAGCCACTAGAGGTCTTAGAATGTACAAAATGTGTGTGTGTGTGTGTGTGTGTGTGTGTGCCTTATAATAAAATTGTTTTGAGAAGTCCATAAAATTCATCTAAAACTGAGTTTTTCTTTTTAATCTTGTGCCTCAAAATGCTAATAGCTGAAGAATGTTGCTGCCTCTCTAGTCAGTCACAGGATTTTGTTAAAGATACATTTTTAACTAAGGCAGGTAAGGAAAAAACATTGAAGAGTATATACCCTGAATACTTCCTTTTTACGCTGTACTGTTCTAGGTATTATACTCTAGGAAGAAAGCCTCATTATTACTTTTATGTAGATAAGACACATTCTTTTTCTAAAAGTCACAGTTTCAAGAAGATTCAGGATTTATATCCACATAATTCAGCACAACATTTTCTCTTCTTTCCACTGCAGCATGTTTCTTTATTAAGTCTCTCTGAGAGGAAATAATGCAAAATCTACTGTCTGGATTAATTACTATCAGAATCTGGAGCTACTTTTCTTTGTTTCCTTTTTTTTTTTGTGGGCTATGGGGCTTGAACTCAGGGCCTGGGAGCTGTTTCTGAGCTCTTTTGCTCAAGGCTAGCACTCTACCACTTGAGCCACAGCTCCACTTCTGGTTTTGAGGTAGTCAGTTGGAAATAAGAGTCTCCTAGCCTTTCCTGCCATGAAAGGGCTGACTTTGAACCACAATCCGCAGATCTCAGCCTCCTGAGTAATTACTCAGGAGCGACTTTTTTTAATGAATAAGAATGAAGTAGCTGGGTAGCATGCCCTCAAACTGAGTCATCTCTCATAAGGCCTGGTAAAGAATATGGTCATAGAAGTAATAAAACCTCAGCATCATCAGAGTTTTAGTCTTGAATCAGTGTGAGGTATAGACAAATATAGCCTATTCTTCTTTCTGAGCCAGAATAAATTCTGTATTTCCCAGCTCTATTGGTGCCTTCCTTGTTTCCTAGAAATAGTAATAGACTTACTTTTGAAAACATATACTGTATTAAAAGAATGAAAAAAATAAATGTAAAGGAATAGAAAACATCACCTACTAGGATGATGGAATTTATGTTCCACCCAATAGAATGGGAAGTTTTTTCATATCTAATCTGGTTTGTTGAACTGAGAAAGATTCTCAACATGGGTCAAGCTCACCAGGAAAGAGGTATGGTACAAATGAATGTTATCTGTCATAGATATAAGATGGAGAGGCAGTAGTGTGTGCCATATGTTTGTCATCTTTATTTTAGTTTTTCCTCCCTTTCTTTTCTATTAAATTTGTGAGTTTGGTCAAATGATTCAGTAATCAAAGGTATTTATATCCAAATGAGGATAATGGTACATTATCTAAAAACAACAGCTTATTTCTGAGTTTAAAGTTCTATCTTTCAAATGGATATAATAATTTATAAAATAATTCTTCTCTACGTCAGAGATAAACAATATGCTAATACTTCTTTGCATATCTGAAAAATACTGTTGAAATCTGTTAAGTGGCTAATTAGAGCCGATGGTCTTTGGTGGAGCCAGTGAAAATTTAGTGTAGGGCTGTACTCTAAATGTTTATGCAGATGTTGAGTCTTCAGGAAATAACACTGTGAGAAAACACAGTATTAAAACCTCATCACAGCCTTGATGGAAAAGAAAAAGAGATGATGTCTCCTCTTAGGGAAGTGTTCAATGAAGAATATTTCTCACTACTTCTAATGCCCATGCTCCATGCAAGAATTAGAAAATAGGCTCAAAACTGCTTATCACAGATGTATATCTTACCTGGGATCACAGAGAAATTTGGTTTTCTCTCCTTCTTCTCTCCAGATAAGCCATTCTCGAAAAGAAGGATGAACAAACATACGAGTCATGTCTCTGCGCTTGATTAGGAACATAGATAGGTTCTCCATTCTCTGTTGAAAATCTTCCCATTCTAGTGTGCCCTCAATGCTACCAGCATTGATGGCCTGAAAGATATGCTCATCAGTCAGTGGGTGGAGAGAGGCCACTGCCACATTCAGGAGAGGCATCACCCGGTCAAAGGAAGACTGGGTTGGGAACTTCATATTGCATTGGAGTAAATAAACCTCTGAGAGTGAAACAGGAACTACTTTGTAGCTAGAACTCTTTAATACTAGATAACCTTTCTCTATGAGGTCAAATGTGAGTTTCAGGTATAGATAGGACCCTTGACTGAGAGTCTTGAGATGAGAACTGAGTTTGCCAAATGTAGTATTGTCCATTTTGCCATTAAGTGAAATGTTATTCTGGATCTCTGAGCTGCTGTGTATCCGGTGCAAGATGTAAGCCTGCAGGTCCTGGTCTATGGCTTCATTCTCTTCTAGTCGATCCAAAAATATCCTATGGAAAGGCAGCAACTTGGTAATTTCCTAAAACAGATGAAGAGAGAGAGAAAGACAGAAAGACCTTCAGTTTCCCCTAACTCTTGTGATAAACTATTAGGTCCACAAATTTACTCTAAACTTTTGAGTGGCCAAAGAAAAGAAGATCTAGTATTAGTATCCATAGGTTAAAACAAATTAGTTGCATAGAAAGAACACTAATTTTCCTGATATTGAGATTTTTTTTAAAGGTTATTTTTTAGGGGTCTTTGAATGGGTACTCTAGGAGTGATTTTATGGTTAGTATTCTAAACAACCCTCCTAAAACAAATAGAAAATGAAGTGCTACAAAAATCAATGGTCATAATTTTTCTCAGTGCAAGTCATGGCATGATGCCGAAGTACAATTCGGTAAGAGAAACGTATAAAGTTTCAAAGAATGCCATGTAAAACATGGATTTTAATTTAAAAAAATGAAACAAAATGTGCCTTTCTAACCCTTCTACTAAAATGATTGACTACATTTATCAGGCCTTCTGGAATTGCCTGAGCTAAAAGCTTGGTACTTTCATCACCTGCTTGGAAATTATATTGGGGGAGGGAAATAAGGTGACTCTTACGCACTAAGATTCCATTTCTTTCAAATCTACTTAAAGACTTTGCTCCTGTTAGTACTCATTCTCTCTTCTGTATCTTCTTTTTAGCAGATCACATACACACTACCATATTCATTGCAGCTACTACTCTAATTCTGTTCTCTTGTCTATTAACATTACAGAAAGTTTTCTCTCTCTGCTATTGTCCCCTCCTATTTTCCTTCCTTCCTTCCTTCCGTTCTTCCGTCCTCCCTCCCTCTCTTCCTTTCTCTCTCTGCTGGTTCTGGGGGCTGTCTCTGAGTTTTGTTTTTCTTTCTTTTTGCTCAAGGCTAATACTCTATCACTTGAGTGACAGCTCTATGTATGGATTATTTTGGTAGTAAACTGGCAATAAGAATCTCATGGACTTCTCTGCTCAGGCTGGCTTTGAACTGCTATCTTCAGATCTTAGCTTCCTGAGTAGCTAAGATTACAGGCATGAGCCATCAGTATCTCTGACTCTTCCTGCTTTCTAACCAGACTTCAGTACTACCACTTCACTAAAATGGTTCTTCTCAAGAGTATTAATAATTCTAACTTTGCCAAATCTAATAATCACTTTCAGTTTTCATTTTCTTCAATCTTTTATTAATGTGACACAGCTGACTATACCTTTCTGCAAGTTTGTATTAAGTCACTGCAAAAGTTTGCGTCCGGGCTGGGAAGGTGGCTCAGTGGTAGAGCACTTGCCTTGCATGCTCAAGGCCCTGGGTTTGATTCCTCAGCACCACATACGCAAAAAGAAAAAAAAAAGCTGGAAGTGGCGCTGTGGCTCAAGTGGTAGAGCGCTAGCCTTGAGCTGAAGAGCTGAGGGACAGTGCCCAGGCCCAGAGTTCAGGCCCCACGACCGGACCCAAAAAAAAAAAAAGTTTGAGTCCATTGCATGTTCCTCTCAGCAGACTGCCTGCCTCTTCTGGATTCTCTCATTTCCTAGCCCACTGAGGGCTCAACTTTCCAGCTTTTGGCTTTTGTAGGCACTCTTTATATGCTGAAATAGTTTATTTAGGCTCAGGATCTAAATACCTACCCATATGTAGGTGATACCTAACTTTATGGTGCCAGGTTATTTTCCCTGAATTCCCACTTATATCTGTCAATTCAACTGTTTTACCTGGATGTTTCAGAGATAATATGAACTAGTGGATTCTGTTCCAGACCACAAAACCTTTCACATGTCAAGAAATGGCATTACTAGTGACCCTACCACCAAATCATCAGTGATACCTGTGATCTTTTCCTCAAGACAGCAGTTGCTTATGTGCTCATCCAAATCCCAGGATTTATTCTTGACTCTCTTTCTCTTATTATGTCCATATTTAGTCCACCATCAGTCTTTCTTTTTTAAAAAATGTTTTGTTTTCTGAGACAAGTTCTCAATATGTAGCCCAGGTTGGCCTCAAACTTATGATTCTCTTGCCTTAGCTTCCTCAGTGCTGAGATTACAGGTACGTATCACCACACTTGCCTCATCAAGTCCTTTTGACTTTTCTTCACAATATATTCCAAATATGAATACCAGTTCACAATGGTGTACATCATTATCACTCTAGACTAAGACACCATCACTTTTCACATGTATATCTGCTTTTAATATTGATTTTCTATATTTTATTATACAGAGAGCCAGCAGAGATCTTCAGAATACTTAATACTACTTATAATTTCAGTATATAATTAATGTTTTATTTATTTTTTTTGCTCTTTACTAGAATATAAACTTAATGAAGGCTGGGACTGTGTATCCTGTTCACTTGAATTTCCAGCCTCTAGAACTGTGTCTGACATACTCAAATGTCTGTGGAAATAATGAAAAATATGACTTTGTAAAGCAAATAAAATTTGAAAATTCTTGATTGAAGTAAATGAAGTAACTGAAAAGTTACTGCAAGTTTCTATCCATGAAGACACTGAAATTTGGACTTTATAGATGAATATGCACAGAGTTTTTTCTGTTCTTTGGCAAAGATAAAAAAATTAAGTTATCTGCCTTACTCAGACATACTGAAAATTTCTTCTGCAAATGTACGATATTGTATGAAAATATATGAGGAAAATAGTGCCCGAGTATACATTTGGTAAAAAAATAGTCAGAGATTGTAGCTGGGTAGTGTAGCATATGCCTATAATCCCAGCACTTGAAAGCTGAGGCCAGCCTGGTCTACATAATGAGACCCTCTGTCAAAAGAAAAAAAATCGATTGTATTCACAGAGGTTTCTTCTTTTTATCCTTTATCTTGGATAATTAAGATGCTGGCCAATATTGATAGGTTACAGAGTTTTTATAGGATGCATTTATGTTGATCTGTATTCTTTAATTCAAATTACTTTAAGATTAATAATATCTGTAAGGGAATGGTAGAGTTAGAAATAGAGTTTTTGGTCACAGAAGGTAATAAACCCAATTGGTCAACACATAGGGATAACACAAAAGCTTAGGAGAAGGAAAACAAAGTGACTTTCTGCAAGACTTTCCCATATATTAGCAATTATCACAAGTGGGTTGCATCAAACTAAAAAAGAGATTGAGAGCACTGCTGTAAACCACATGGGACCATATCAAGAATGGGAGATACCAATGCAGTTAAAATGAGAATGACAGGAAGGGGAATCATTTATCTTTATCCCATATATTTTTTATAGGTGCAGTCCTATATTCCTGATCCTCCTTCTGGGCCATTAAGTGATCAGTGAGCAAGCAGGGGAAATAATTAAAAAGACAAAACAAACCAAGACCTTAATTTCCTAGTTGCAATAAATGTAATCTAAAGACTTAGTTCTGTCATTATTATTTGAAGAGGGCATATTCAAAAGCAAGTCTACCTTCACTGTACAGAAAAATTGTCCAGGTAAAAGCAGAAGGAAGAGCCAGAAAAATCTCTCACTCATAGTCTGAAGTGGATTTTTCCACAACATTAAATTACTTAAGAAAACGTAAAGTGAAAGTCAAAATTGCTTAGAATTTTCTTTGCACAACTGTCTTCAGATCTAGAAAGCAGAATTTCTTTTCATATTCTTTTTTTTTTTCTTTTTAAAGATAGGGGTTTTCTATGTAGTTCAGACTGGCTTTGAACTCACAATTCTCTTGTTTTTGTTTCCTAAGTGCTAAGATTACAGCACATACCATCTAGCTTTTTCATGCTATTTTGAGGAACATTTTACCAAACTTTATCTAGAACAATAGGAATAGGAATTTGAGAAACATATATACAAAGAATGCTTTTCTAGATCAGATCTCTTAGACTTTTAGGGGCTTATTCCTGCTAATGCTCTAGGATAGAGTAAAGGTTCAGTCATTGTTACAGACACTGTTAGAATGTTTTCAGTTTATGTCTTTTCTAAGGCAAATAGCTTACAGTTCAAAGGCAAACGTACACATACCTGTAAACTTGTCCTAACTGTTACAATTAGTTTGAGCCAAGAAGGAAATTTTCCTATCATTTTACTCAGAAATGATACAATTGTATCCCCATAATCCGGTTTGTGAAATTCTGCTTCATTTAATCCATCAATTAAAATGATGAAATCTTCATCTGGGATTTTTCTCTCTGTGACAGAAAGAACCAAATTACTTTATGATTACCAAGTAGACAGTGGGTTCTTACCAGGTCTTTGATCACGTATATATCTTGAAAAAAGCATTTAAAAAGGTTTCTCATTAGGCCTTAAATACTCAGAGTACACAGCTTATTATTAAGACATGAAACTTCATAATAATTCATTTACTGACTTAGTTTGCTTTTTTCCCCACTAAAGAGGGAAGCTTTTGTCATATACATGAGTACATATATCATCATTTTTAGAATCCCCATTTTATCCACAGTGAGAGAGAACTAGTGTTGTGAGAACTGGCACACAGAAACTAATTTTTTCAGTTGGCTCAAGTGGTAGAGTACCAGCATGCCACGCCCAATGCCCGGAGTTCAAGCCAAGTACTGCAAAAAAAAAACAAACAAACAAACAAAAAAAACCAAACAAATAAAAAACAACCCCCCCAACCCAAACTCAAAGCCTACAGCAAAACAAAACCCCAAACCAAAAGAAATTCATTTTTTCCTGACACATTGAAATCTAAATAAAATGCATTTCTTTTCTTTATTAGATAGCAACAAAGGGAATAGTATCTATTTTGGGGGAATGTCTCAGAAATAGTTGGAACTTGTAGTCAAAAGTAGTATATAGTACTAGATGTGAATATATACTGGGCATCTTCCAAGAGGAGGAGTCATTGGAAGAGACATATCAGCTGTTTGTATCCAGTTCCCTCCTGGACTCTACAGATCCTCAATTGAATAATGTTTAGTTTATCTTGAGGCTAGGCTGAAGAAGGAATCTAAATGGATTTTAGTCTTCCACTCTTAGCAAATGCTTATCAGTTCTTGAACAACCTTCAACAATTTAGACTAAAAATCCCCAGACTAAATGAACATTTTTAATATAAATGAATTATACAAATAAGTTATTAGTATTTAGTAGGACTTAAAAGGTTTGGAAGAGAGGAAGCATAAGGAAGGTAAGAAGTTCTTGTATGTTTGACAAAAAACTGGTTTCACTGAGAAGGAAATGAAGTTGGGTTCAAAATAAGGAGGTTTGAGAACTTCTGTATAACATTAGTTCTTTTTACCTTTAAGAGTCAAAAGCAATCAAATTATTCATGTCATTTTGGTTTTACAGTTCAACACATAGCACAAATATTTTGTAATGGTTAATAAACTTTTATATTTTCCCTTCTTAAAACACAAGCTTTCTATGAAGGAATTAACTTTAACATCTCAAATTATGAAGAGTTTTTACTATTATTTTCATGTGGCAATGTCTCAAGAAAAGAAGCCAACTATGGCTTCCAGTTCAATCTTTTTATAATGATCACTAAAATGGGACTAACTGGAATTTACCCCAAAAAACTAGGGGCTATCATGTTCTTGGATTTGAGGGCTCTCATGCATAATTATCGTTAATTTCTTTTTCTAATTTTTTTGTCAGTCATGTTTGAACTCTGGGCCTGGGCGCTGTCCCTCAGCCCTTCAGCTCAAGGCTACCACTTGAGCCACAGCACCACTTCTGGTTTTCTGAGTGGTTTATTAGACATAGTAGTCTCTTGGGTTTTTCTGCCCTGGCTGGCAGAACTGGGATCCTCAGATCTCAGCCTCCTGAATAGCTAGGATTGCAGGCATGAGACACTGGTACCTGGCTATTGTCTCTAATTTCTATAGAGAAATTTTCTAATTGCATTTTCTAATTGCTAAGTATCAGTCCCTATCCCACCCAATGATGTGCTAGAGTCGAGTCCTAGTTCAAGAAACTCATTGCCATTATATTATTATGAATTATTATTATTATTGTTGTTGTTGTTGGTTGTGGGGCTTGAACTCAGGGACTGGTTTCTATCCCTGAGTTCTTTCATTTAAGGTTAGTGCCCTACCACTTTGTGCCACAACTCCACTTCTGGTTTTTGAGTGGTTAATTGGAGATAAGAGTCTCCTGGCTGGCTGGCTTTGAACTGTGATTCTCCGATCTCAGCCTGCTGAGTAGCTAGGATTACAGGTGTGAGCCACTGGTACCTGGCCCTGCCACACTTTTGAGTTAGTTTGTAAATAACTGGTAACTTGAAACTGGCTAGGTTGGGAATATTTTCACATTAGAAGCTGGTAAAGGTTAACATCAGCCTTCATCCTCCTTCATCTACTAAAAGTTCATAGCACACCACTGTCTTCACCCTTCAAATGTATCTCTTTTAACTTCACCTGGTTTCTTCTTAAGAAAGCTATCACAAATCATGAGTAACTGTATCAATCCTTTTTTATTTTTGAAAGTGGTTATTAGTCCCCCTAGTCAAGACAGTGACATTCTTTTAAATCTTGTCTTTTTTCCCTTTTTCTTTTGATTCTTCTCCTTTGAAGGAATTACTTACAAGTCATCTATGAATGAGATGTCAACAAATATTTCATCTGTTAAGAAGTGAAAATGGCATGCATACCTAAGAATACTATTATTTTTTGTAGGATTCAGAATAATAAAGACTTTCCTAATGGTACCAATATAAAACAATGAAAACACTTACTGCAAATTTCATTTGGTAAATAAGGTTTCTCTATTTAAGAGAAGAAATCTTAATAAGGTTTAGAATTTGCCATTCAAATACAATAATAAAATCCTAAATTCTTATACATATATAACAATGTGTTAAATTCTACAACTGAGATTCAGAAAATAAGGTAGCATTGAAGCTGATCCTTGAAAGCTGGGTACAATTATGAAAGACACAGATCTGAGGAAAATGCATATTAAGATGGGGAGGGCTGGGAATATGGCTTAGTGGTAGAGTGCTTGTCTAGCATGCATGAAGCCCTGGGTTTGATTCCTCAGTACAACATACACAGAAAAAATCCTAAAGTGGCCTTGTGGCTCAAGTGGTAGAGTGCTAGCCTTGAGCAAAAGAACTCAGGGACAGTGCCCAGGTCCTGAGTTCAAGCCCCAGGACTGGCAAAAAAAAAAAAAGATGGGGAAACAGTGAGTAAATATATAGAGGCAGGAAAATGTAGGGAATGTTTAAGGACTATTGAATACTTAGATTTACATATAAATGCAGGATCATAAGGATAAAATGAGTAATAAAGTTGTAAAGCAGATTGGTTTAAGCACCTTGATTAAGGATCTGAGTTAACTTAGTAGACAACAGAGAATCACTGATTTCAAAATTAGGAAGTTAAGTGATTAGAACAATACTTTAATACAGCTTTATCTGGAACCAATACATAAAATCTGGAAGACTGGAGAGACTGAATCAGAACTTTCCTACAAGGTATACCATGAATAAGTTAGAAGTAGACTTCAAAATGAATCTCTTAGTCTAGTTAAAGCTATTTGAGAGACTAGAGTGAGAGGATCACATGATCCTAGGAATTTGAGATCAGCTCGGGCAACATAGTAAGACCAAGTTAAAAAAAAGTCCAACCCTTGACCCATTGCAACAATGAGATGTACAAGATGCTATGTCGAAGACAAACTTTACAATTTAGGGGGAGGTGTAGTTGTGGAGATGGGAGGGAAGGAATGGTAGGGGAAAAACAAAGGAGGAGGCAACAATGTTTGATAAGAAATGTACTCATTAACTTGCTCATGTAATTGTAACCCCTCTGTACAGTATTTTCACAATAAAAAACTTATTAAAAAATCCAACTTTTTGGCACTCCAGCCAGGAGAAATTATAAACTTTTATCCCAGCAACCTATACAAATTTATATATATTTTAAGTTATATAATTTAAATTTGTATATATAATTTTATATAAGAGATAATACATAATATAGTATATTATATATTATATAATTTTGAATTTATATAACTTAAAGTTTATATAATTTTTAATGTGTGTTATAATGTGAAAGAAGAATTAAACCAAAGAACCAGGGAAGACCAGGAAGGAGTAGTATGTTATGAGAAGCTGAACAGTTCTTGGGGTAATAATGGTATAAACAAATTTGAGACAAATATATGTGAAAAGTATTATTAAGCAGATTAACAGGATTTAAAAGATTGAGAGAATGTGTGCTTAAAAATATATGTGGAGAAATCCCAAAGTTTGGAAAATTCTAGTGTATGGAAGAGGTAATCGGTAGTAAAAGTCAAGACAGAGTCATTACAGTTGAGAAGAAAGAAAAATATAAAAATATCAAAGTTGAAATAAATGAATATGATAGCCAGGAGATTAGAAAATATAAACACTTAATTTCCTTTTTTTTGGTGGTGGTACTGGAGTTTGAACTCAGAGCTTTGTTTGTTAGGAAGCTACACAACCACTTCAACCATACCTGTAGCCCTAACACTGATTTTGTTTTGTTTTGAATGAACAATATTGTTTTGGAATTCTGTGATTACTGAAATCCTTATTTTTGGCTTCTAGGATAGAAACAATATTAAGAGCATAGGGAAACCAGGAGCCAATGGCTCACGTCTGTAATACTAGCTACTCAGGAGGCTCAGATCTGAGGACTGCAGTTTGAAGCCAGCCCTGGCAGGAAAGTCTAGGAGACTTCTTATCTTCAATTAACCACCAGAAAATTGGAAGTGAAGCTGTTGCTCAAAGTGGTAGAGCACTAGCCTTAAGTGAAAGAACTCAGACCCTGAGTTCAAGCCCCATGACAATAATTAATTAATTAATTAATTAAAAAAAGAGCATAGGGAAAATAGATTTATGAAGGAGTTGGCTGGACTTAGGCCACAACTAACACTAGAGCTGAAGAGGAAAGAGGAGGAAAAGGCTTGAATATGAGTGGGAAACATATTCCAATTCTTTAGCTTTTAAAAAATAGATTTCCTAATACAATTTATGTAGCATAAAATATCCTTAGGTTTTTTTTTTTTGTTTTTTCGTCAGTTGTGGAGCTTGAACTCAGGGCCTGGGCACTGTCGCTGAGCTTCTTTGTGCTCAAGGTTAGCCCCCTGCCACTTGAACCAAAGCACCACTTCCTGTTTTTGAGTGGTTAACTGGAGACAAAGAGTCTCACAAGTACTTTTATACTGGGGCTGGCTTCGAACGCTGATACTCAGATCTCAGCCTCCTGAGTAGCTAAGATTACAGATGTGAGCCACTGGTACCCAGCTGCCTTATGCCTTTTAAGTTGCCTTGAAGGGAAATAATTAAGTGATTTCTACCATCAATATAGTGCTTTCCAATCACAAGTGGTTTACATCAACTGATGGGGTAATACAAAAATACTACACAAAAACTAGGGAGTTTCTAACTACAGAAACTGCAACACCTGGGGCTGGGAAGGTGGCTCAGTGGTAGAACGCTTGCCTTGCGTGCATGAGGCCCTGGGTTCGATTGATTCCTCATCACCATATAAGCAAAAAGAAAAAAAGCCGGAAGTGGCGCTGTAGCTCAAGCTCAAGCTCAAGGCGCTAGCCTTGAGCTGAAGAGCTGAGGGACAGCACCCAGGCCCAGAGTTCAGGCCTCACGACCGGACCCAAAAAACAAAAACAAACAAAAAAAACTGCAACACCTGATTGGAGCTACAATATACTTGAACTCCACAGAGAAGACTGGAGGCTCTTTTATCTTTAGTATAAGAAAAAGGAGCCAGGTGTGAGGAGTCAGGCTGACAACCCAAATTCCAACTGTATGGGAGATGAAAATGGGAGGATCTCAGTTTGCGGCCAACCTGGGCAAAAGACCTCATCTAAACTTACAAGGTAGGTGTGATGGCCTACATTTGTAATCTAGCTACTAACATCCGTTAGTAGGAGGACAGGACACTGAGGCTTTGTCCTGGACAAAAAAACCCTGAGACCCAGTCTAAAAACAACTTAAATAATAAAAAGGACTCAGAATATGGCCCAAGTGGAAGAGCACTTGCCTAGCAAACACAGGTCTTGAGTGTAAATCCTCATAGCAGAAAGAAAAAAAAAGATAAGGAATTACCCTTGGATATCAAAATGAGAATTTTCATAAAGGAGGAAGGAGCAGCTGGTGAAGAAATCTGTTTGTTTTCAAGTTAAAAATGTATTTTGCTCTGCTGCCTAGGCTGGCCTCAAACTCTGGACTCAAGCAATCCTTCTGTCCAGTTTCTAGGTGTTGAGATTTTAAGTACACATCACTACACTTCTTACAAGTAAAATCATTTATCTGTTAACAGTATCTGTGAACTGACATCAGCTTTTAGTTCTGGCTATGTGAAAAAAATTATTTCTAAAGCACAATCCAGGTGACTGGGGCTCTTTTCATTTTCTTTGGAGCTCATCTGTACCTTTGTGGAGATTCTCCAGGGGCTCCAGGACTCCTCTTCGGAAGGAGGCCATGGGGTCTTGAACACAGGACCGAAGGCTCAGCATGCTCTGCAGATGAGGCTCTCGTAGAAGTTGCTCCCGATAAGCAGTCAGTTGAGGTGAGCGGCAGAGCAAAGCAGCAACATTGTGGACAAATTCTGGGACTAGGCAGGTGTAGGCATTATCTGCTTGGCAATAATGATAGGCAACCACCTAAAAAAGAAAGATAAGGCGGGCTTATCAGCATACACAATAGATGTGGTCATTTTGCAATAATTTTCTAACAATATCTTTTGCTTCTCCATTTCCTCAACCATTTCAAGTAAAATTAAAGCTGCTAGTACAACTATCTGATTTATGTAAGATCAGAAGTTAGATACAATATTTGTTTATATATATGTTATATACATATTCTCTTTCTGAACTACAATAGGAAGCAATATTGAAAGTGAAGATGTACATTATTGTACAATGTGAAAATGCTAAAATTTATTCAGCACAGAGTACTACTATACATGAGAGTCTTATCTTGTAACAAAGTAATAGGAATAAAATAATTGGAGAAAGAGCATGTTAGTCTCAACAAATACATGTTTCATTTCCACTGGTGTTTTTAAACCACAGCTGTGTTATAAATGAAGTCTTATAAAGACATAGTAAGTTAAAAAAATGATCACATATTTTCCGAGACCCTTCACAAAGAGCAAGTACCAGAATTAGATGAAAGAAGGAAAAGCTTAAAGAATTTAAATTCATGAATCTTAATAACATTTAGGGTTTGGACTGTCTGGCAAGAACCTAGAGTTTTAGGCAATGATTTCATCTTTGAATATACACAAAGTTTATTCCTTATCTCCTGTCTTCTAGTTGTTCTCTTTGCCTTGAATATCTCTATCTCAAATACACAATATACATATATGAGCACCTATAAACGTGTTTGTGTAGGCTATCCCTAGACAAAAAACATGACACCCTATCTGAAAAATAACTTATGTAATATTTATTTAATATTTTTAATTTTTTTCTGAAACAGGTTCTTGCTGTAGTCAATGCTATCCTGGACCTTACTTCTAATTCAGCCTCCTGAATGCTGAGCTTATAGTCATGAATCAATATGCTCAGCTATACTACTTTTCTGGTTCATTACTACTCAGAAAAATGATGAGAATACATAGAAAATATGACATTAGCAGGAGAGATTCAGCACCAGTATCAGTTGATATCACCATTATCATCATCACATCATCTCTATACTCCTCCCCCTTCTCACTCATCATCACCAACATGGAAGTTTACTTTTTTTTAGCTACTAGCTTTGTACCTATAGGAAACAGACCTGTCCCAATGTTAGCCATGGGTTTATTAATGAGACTCAGTTTTTTTTGTAAGGTCTTAGACAACAGTCACCTGTTCAAGAGTCCTGCTTTGAAAATACCCCACTAATATGGTCATCCTACCTTTTTAACATATGCTAGAAATGCCATTTTTTAAAAAACAACTAAAAATCTCCATTCTTTTCTTTGACTAGATCAATCATTGCTTCATTATCTACCTTAAAGATAATATAAGAAACCCAAAGAGAAACTTTACCAGTAATTGATCTGTACTTTCACTGAACACTGAGGATCATTAGTTTTGTCCATATATATACATATATATATATATATATGTTTCCACTTGATAAAAAGTATATAGTATGTATATAACTTTTGACCTTTTCTGCTTGTCCTAAACTTATACTAAAAG
Organism: Dipodomys ordii; assembly: GCF_000151885.1. Classification (NCBI taxonomy): domain Eukaryota; kingdom Metazoa; phylum Chordata; class Mammalia; order Rodentia; family Heteromyidae; genus Dipodomys; species Dipodomys ordii. The sequence goes on from NW_012267381.1 coordinate 582,184, forward strand.
GTCCAAAAGCTATGTATATATGACCATATAAGATGATGTTAAGTGAAATGAACACCACAATAGGGATACAATTTTTTTTCCTTTATGCTATTGTTTTTAATGTATTTATAACGTACTTTGTGATTTTTTTTTGTTTCTTTGGTATGTTCCTCCCCCACGGTATAACCCCTGTTTTCACTGTTTTTGATTTTGGTGCCCTGCATCTTGTATATACATTTTTCTAATTTGGAGAGGGGAAGGAAAAAAACAAAATGTTTAAATAGGGATACAGGTTGACCCACTGCAACAATGAGATGTACAAGATACTATGTTAAAAACGAACTTTACAACTTGGGCAGGGGTGGGGGATTCTGGAGGGTTGAGTAGTTGGGGAGGTGGAGAAGGAAGGGATGGTAGGGGAAAAACAAAGGAGGAGGCATCAATGCTCAACAGGAAATGTACTCATTACCTTACTCATGTAACTGTAATCCCTCTGTACAGTATTTTTACAATAAAAATGTATTAAAATAGTATATAGTAAACCTCTGAACCAATATGAAATTTCATTATATTTTACTTCAATTGATTTCACAGGTTAAGGCCAAGCATAGTTTAGAAAATCTGCTGTAATCTGCCCTTTACGTACAGTAATGGCACATCATTTTAAAGATAAAAATTCTGAAATTTTAGAAAAAGGATGCTTTTACTGAATTCATTAAAAGTCATATGTGTACTTGGCTGAGTGAGGTTTCATTTAACAAAGGTCAATATTCAAAATGAGCTTTCTGTGACTGCTTCTCCTTAAAGTATTTATCCAAACATAAAGTCTTAATTACTTCACAGAATTTGGGTAGAAAAACCACTCATCTTCCTGAGATTTGCAATGTGGCACCCAAATTGGTTACTAAGTAGACATTTCAAAATAGCTATGTAGAATATGTATGTACATAAAATTTTCAAACACGTATTATAATTCCCCAGGTTTGTCTTGATGCAATCTACCATGATTCCCCTGTGTAAAAATAGGAAACAAACCTAGAAGTATATGTATTTTTTTCAGTATCCTTTTGTACCAGTGCTGCGTGACTAACTGATGAGGCATTCCTTATACTTTGAGGAAGTTACACTCACTACTGTCACAACTTCTTGGCAATGGTCCAGAATTAGTATATTTCCATAAATTAGCAAGTAAAACCTTTTTCCTTGCTGTATTCTTACTCCTTAAATATTCTTCTTCCCTGAATGCATTTCATTTTTAACTACCTTTTCCTTAATTAATTTTGATGGTTGTGGGGCCTGAACTTTGGGCCTGGGCTCTGTCCCTCAGCTCTTCAGCTCAAGGCTAGCGCTCTACCACTTGAGCCACAGCACCACTTTCAGCTTTTTCTGCTTATGTGGTGCTGAGGAATTGAACCCAGGGCATCATGCATACAAGGCAAGCACTCTAACACTGAGCCACCTTCCCAGCCCTCCTCACATTATTTTTTATCATGTTTTCCTTATGTTAGACCTCTACAATATTTACTGAAACAATTCGATAGAAAATATAACTGCCGGGGAGTCTGGGAAGGGATGTGAAGGGTAAACAAAGGAGGAGGCTGCAATGCTTGATAAGAAATGTACTCATTATCTTGCCCATGTAATTGTAACCCCTCTGTACAGTATGTTCACAATAAAAAGAAAAAGAAAAAAAAAGAAAATATAATTGCCATAGTTGTGCTAATTCTTTGGAAGAACAGAGTAAGCAAATCTTAAGTTTTTCCTGTGAGAGAATAAATAGTATTCAAAACTGAAAGAAGATGGAAGGTTAGAAAAACGTGTATAAAATCTTTTGATTTAATACTATATTTGAGAAATGACAAAATTTGTCATAAATCCTATCAGCAAAGCCTCCAGGTTTGGGTTAAACTGCCGCACAGACCATTTCGTACTTTAAATGAATATCTGCGACAGGCTTAAACTGATCTCACATTGAAAGGGGAAAGTTTTAAATATCTGGAATTGATTTGAACAGAAAAATCTAGCTTACATAATGACTGGCCTGTAGCATTTAAAATCAAAGTTGCAATTGTCTTTCCTTCCAGTCTGCACTTACACTCTTAGGTCATGTCTCCTTTTCTATCACTCTCTACTGCCTGACTGATTTCCTATAAAACATACCCTTTCAATGCTTGGTTGATCTTTGGTTTTAGTTTGTAGGGACCTGGAGGCTTATCCCTTCCTCTTGTCATTTAGTTCTGACTCTAATCTTTACTCTGGAACTAGAAGCTGAGAATAGCTCCCAGGCTTATGATCTGTCTGAGTAATTTTCCAGTTTGGAAACCTATTCTTCTTTTCCAATAGAACTTTTATTTATCTTTTAACTTTTAGCTAATTTTAGACTTATGGAAATGTTGCAAAAGTAGTAGAGTAAGCCAGACATTGGTGATTCATGACTGTAATCCTAGCCACTCAGGAGGCTGAGATCTGAGGACTGAGGATTGAAGCCAACCTGGGCAGGAAAGTCCATGAGACTCTTTTCACCAATAAGCTATTCAAAACAGCCAGAAGTAGAAAAAAAAGGCTCAAGAAGAGCACCCATGGCCTGAGTTCAAGCCCTATGACAGGCACAAAAAAACAAAAAAGAAAAAAGTAGTTCAGAGTTTCCATTTATTCCTTACCCAGTTACTAATTATTAGCATTTTATATAACTACAGCATAATGATCAAAACCAGTAAATTAAGATTGGCACAATAATAATACCTAAACACATTTTCCTAACTTTAGTTTTTCGTGTGTGTGTTTTTTTTGGGGGGGGCGATGGGGAGGTCTGGTCGTGGGGCCTGAACTCTGGACCTGGGTACTGTCCCTCAGCTCTTCAGCTCAGGGCTAGCACTCTGCCACTTGAACCACAGCGCCACTTCCTGCTTTTTTCTTTTTGCTTATGTGGTGCTGAGGAGTCGAACCCAGGGCCTCATGCATGCAAGGCAAGCGCTCTACCACTGATCCACCTTTGCAGCCCCTAACTTTAGTTTTTCTATAATGTTTTTTCCTGCCCAGAATTCTATCCAGAACCTCGTATGACATTTAATTTGTTCTTACTCTCCTCTTCTCTGTAAAAGATCTTTGGTAGTTAGTTTTCAGAATTCAGATATTTTCAAATATTGATCAGTTAGTTTAAGGTTTGTCTGGTATTTTCTGATGATCTGTGATTTTTTTTTTTGGTAAGACCACCACAAAAATTGTATTAAGTACTTTTAGTGGAATATAGTAGTATATCATGGGGTTATTGATGTTGGCATATCCTATTATGATTGAGGCAGACCTTGTTTACTTGGTTCAAGTTAAGGATTTGTTATGTTTTCATTACTGTGAAGTTGCTATCATTCTTTTTGCATTTAAAAAGGTACCAGTGGCTCATACCTACACTTTAAGCTATTTAGTAGGCTGAAATCAGAAGGATCATGGTTTGAGGCCTGCTTGGGCAAAAGTTGTAAGGCTCCTTCTCAACCAATAGTTAGGAGTAATGGTACACATCTGTCATCCTAGTTATGTATGAGGCTGAGTTTCTCTTCTAAGATATATATATATATATATATATATATATATATATATATACACATACACAATACAATTGTCCTTCCTCTCTCACTTCTTCTCTCCTTCCTTTTCTCCTCCTCCTCTTTCTTTCTCCTCTCTCTCCTCTTTCTTCTCCCCTCCCTCTCTTGCAGAGTATATTACTCTCTTACCAACAAAACAAAAACTAAAACCACTGGTTTGAAAAGCTCATTTAAAAGTTAGTGTCCTCTTGCTGTTTTGTTAGAGGTGAACGAAGCAAGATTGCTGTGTTATGATTTTGCTTCGACTTCTATAGCACAACTTAGATAACTGAACTACAAAATGTGGTATAATTCCTCTTTCTCTCCCTCCCTCCCTCTTCATAAATGCTAAGGGAAAAATTAAACATGTCCTATCTTCAGGTGCAAATAGTTTTATATTTTGCTTATAGTGGAAATAATTATAAAATTAGACTGTATTTCTAAACTAAGTGCAAAATCAATAATTTCCTAAATTTAGAATATTTTAAAACTTCTGAATAATGACACAGACATAAATTTTAACCAAAGGATGTTTTTGTGCAATATTTAATATAAAAAAAATCTAATCTCTATGTACAAAAGATTAACTTACAGTTTGCTTAAGAGATTACATCATAACCACTCCTTAAGTGGGATAAAGGGTCACATATAATATTTAATAACATTAATATTCTAGTAATTATATAATTGTAACAATATAACTATTAAGTTAAGTATTAATGTTAATACTTACAATACTCAGTGTTTTTCAAATACAGAAAACAAGTATCTTGGGATTCTCTTGATGAGAGAAGGACTAAGATGTAGGGAGACTTAACTGATTGTCTTAGCACTTATTACCATCTGATACATTATATATTAATTTGTTTATTGATCTCCTACCATGAGAACATAGGCTAAATAACACAAAGATTCCTGTTTTATCTCCAGCTCTGGATTATCAGTTCTTTAATACATTCTAAGTAAATAACTGAAAGTGATGCTGGATAATTAACAAAGTAGTTGGAAGAAATATGTGCTTCTGACTCTTACTAGACTAGATATCTCTGAAGAAAGTAGAACTTGACAATATTACAAATGATTTGTAACACAAGATAAGCAAAGAAATTAGAAACAACAGATACTGAGGAAGATTAAGGAGAGGAAGAATGATGAAAACTGAGTTTCTATGAAGTTTATAAAAGAGAAGTTAGATCCTCAGATCTCCATCTCCCAGTCTGCCTAGCCAACTGGCCACTTCCCAACACCCACTGGAAAAAGAATTATATTTACTAGAAAAACCAAATAAGAAAAACTATATTGGAGGATTTAATTTTGAAATAAAAAATTAATTAGGGACAGCAAACATAGGAAGGCAGGGAAACCAGTATAAGGTTGAAAACATGGGTCTTCAATAAAAGTCAGCAAAATGAATGTTGAAATCCAGGTCTTTCCTGCCCAATTCCAAAATGCTGGCATCTAGCCTATATATTCTCTAAGCAAGAGAGTATTCTTTGTTAGGGGATGTGAACAGTACTTATGGACATTGACTTCTGGGTATTTTAAATAATGGAAGGGTCATCTTACTGAATTAAACATACATAAGCTTTGTATCGGTTTTTCAAGGTCTAGCCATTAAGGGAATGCGAATATATGCTTAAAACAAGAACAAGATGCTACAAAAAGGGGAAAACTTCAGAAGAAGAGCTATTGGAAATTAAAGTTATGATAATCAACACAAAATACTTTGTAAAATGGTAAGATAATGTTTAAGCAATCTATCAAAGCTAGGTAAAAAAATAAATCCTCAAACTAAGAGTAAAATTATAGGAAATGAGGGAGAAAAATTAAGAAAACTATAGAGCACAAGTACAGGAAATCTAACATTTGATTAAATAGAAGTTGCAGAAACAGTGAAAGGAAACCATTAATAAATAATACAACAGCATTTTATCGAACTGAAGAATATATCCAGGATTTGTTTTGTACTAACATAATAAATGAAACAAAAAAGACCTAAGAGTAATGGTGATTAAAAGAAGATCCTAAAAACTTCTATAGAGAAAAGGGTATATATAAAGAGTTTTTAGTAAGAACAGTATGACAATTTTTTTTCAGTATGACAATTTTTAATAACAACATTAGAAGCTCAAGACAATGAAGCAATGCCTTCAGAATTCTGAGGGAAGACAACTTTTAGCCTAGAATGATAAATTACGTAAACCGTACAATATGAATATAGCATTGAGATACATTTAGAAATCTTCGGCCTCATAAAAACATATGTATCTTTCTTAGGAAGCTACTAGAAGATGTGTTCTACCAATGGGATAAAATGACAGAATCAGGAACAAAAATGACATGGGAATTTTCACTATAAGCAAAAGATAAGCCTTAAGAGTATCCAGAAAAACAAATTGTTTAAATAGGGATACAGGTGGACCCATTGCAACAATGAGATGTACGAGTTGTTATGTCAAAAATGAACTTCACAACTTTGGTGTGGGGTGGGGAGGGAGGGTGGGGAGGATTAGGTGGGGGGGGCAGGGGGAGGATGGGAAGGGATGGGAAGGGGAAACAAAGGAGGAGGCTACAATGCTTGATAAGAAGTGTACTCATTATCTTGCCCATGTAATTGTAACCCCTCTGTACAGTATTTTCACAATAAAAAAAAAGAAAATAAACTTTAAATAAAGAGAAGAATAATGAGCCAATATTTTGGACTATGATGTAGATTTTTTTCCTTTGAAACTGATTCTTTAATATACATTTTTTACAAAAAAAAGAGTATCCAGAGCACAAGTTAAGCATCATGGAAAGTTCTAGAGTGGAAATCTCTAGGGGGAAAAATGTAAATGAAAAGTGGCACCAATGAAAAGCATTTTATAAAACTATACAAATGGTTAGAAATGACTTAGTCAAAAGCTTGAAGGAAAATGAGTGAATTTTTAAATGAGATATTTCATAAATCTGAGGAAAAACAAAATGTTCAAAAAGGAAATATTTTCCCTTGTTCCAGAGGAAGTGAAACACAATTGCATGGCAGCTAATAGGGATTAAATAAAGGCTCCTGATATATATGTTTCGAGGTAATGGTAGAGGAAAATTAAAAAGATTAACTGTTATCAACTATATTAATCAGAGATAATGTATAAATGGATGAGAAAAGTTACAGCAACATATTAATATTATTTAGAAAAATGGATATAAAAATCAGAGAAGCTACTCTGAGAAAAGGGTATCTGTTCTGTGGAAAAAGATGAATGTGCATGTTAGTTTGAGAAAAATATAAATTTCAAACTCAATCAAACATAAAAATATCATGAAAAGCTAGAAATGACAATTAAAACTTTTTTGGAGACAGTCTTGTTACATATTCTAATCTTTCAGCTTTTGATCCTCATACTTCAGTCCCTTGAGTGTTGGTATTACAGGTATATACCAACATGCCTGGCTTAAAAAAAAAACAACTATTGATTATTTGTATTGTGATCTTTGATAAATCATGTAGCTCTTTCTTTTTTTTTGCTAGGTTATAGGCCTTGAACCCAGGGCCTGGATGCTATCTGTAATCTCTTTTGTTCAAGGCTAGAGCTCTACCACTTTGAACCACAGCTCCACTACTGATTTTTAGTTAATTGGAGGTAAGAGTGTCATGAGAATTTTTCTGCCCGGGCTGGCTTTGAACTGTGGTCTTCAGATCTCAGCCTCATGAGTAGCAAGGATTACAGGCGTGAGCCACTGGTACCCTGCAACCATATAGTTCTTTGAGTCTCAATTTCTTTACCTGTTCATGGGAGTATTTTATTTCTAAGTATTTCCAATTCTAATATTCTTATTCTATCATAGTAACAGCAGAAGAGAAAAAGAGAGAAATTTTTCTTTATGCTGTCATGAATACATGCTTTTTGTTCATTTTGCCCAAGGGTCTTGGTGTTTGACTTGGTGTTAAAATGGAACTAGCATGTCCCCAATTTGGAAATCCTATTATACCTGTGAGGCTAGTCTTCGCATTGCCTCTTCTTGCCGCCTGCGCATTTCTGGAGTACCTGGGCAGCTTCCACTGGTGATAGATGAGTGGGCTGAAGGTGGCTGTGTCAGTGGCAGCTCTCTGTTGGCATCCACATCTGGATTAAAAGAAAATATGTTTGCATCAGATAATCGTAATTCTGAACTAAAAAAGAGTAGATTTCATTTGTATGATGTAGCAACTCCAATTCTAGTTCTATACTCAAGGGAATATATATTTTATGACCACATAAAATCTTGAACAACAATGTTCAAAGAAGCATAATTTATAATAGCAGAAAATGACAACAACTCAAAAGTCTATCAACTAATGACTGATAAATGTGACATCTCTGTACAATGAACTACTACTTCACAATAAAAAGAAATGAGATATCTATCTCTATATGTAACTTAGATGACCCATGAACATATTACCTATTGTTAAACAAAGTCACAAAGATCCACAAAGTATATGATGCTATATATAAGATAGGGAAATTCATAGGGAAATTCATAGAAACAGAAAAATAAATTAAGGCCTTCCTTAATTTATTTCTCTCTACAAGGTTAGAGAGAAAATGGAGATCTATGTTAGGAGGCATGGATTTCTTTTAGTGGCATGAAAGTGTTTTAAAATTACATTATAGTGATTGTTATATAATCTTGTGAATATACTAAAAATCCTAATTGAGCACTTTGTTATTTCAGTTTAGCTTATATATTTTTAGAGATAGGATCTTATTATATTGTCTGGGTAGACATTGAATTCTCAATTCTGTTCTACCTCCTGAGTGCTGAGATTACAAAATATATACCACCATAATGGATCTGAACTGAGTACTTAAAATGGGTGAATTGTAAGGGGTGTAAATTACAGTTCCATAAGATTTTTTTTAGAAACTTAAATTCATTTGTCCTCTTATACATTTCTACTACTAGAAATTATAGGCTGCACTCATGAATAAGATCATACTTTAAAAAAGATCTGAGATTGTTATTTGGTGGCCAATGGCTATTGTACCAGTAAGAGTTGCTATATAACTGATGAAGTAGATTCTTTGGTCACTGAATAGAGTTCTGAATAGCTGCAGAGGGTGAATACAATAGAAAAGTCTAAATGAATTTGTGACATTTGTGTTGAAGTAAAGTTTAGTGATTGTTACTGTATTACTTTTGCTATTCACTCTCTTCCTGACTCCATTTCCTTTTATCTACAATTTTATTTTGTGGGTAACTACTGTCCACATACTCTGCCTTCTAGGTCTTCCCTTTTCAGATTGCCCTCCTTTTTGTTGGGATATCTTGTTTGGTATTCGGAGAACAATAGAGATAAAAGTTAATAGGAAGTAGTCAGTATGCACAGCAAAGTGGCAACTCTTTTGAAAAGAGCAGAGCTGGGATTACTTAACTTGGCAGCTGTTCAGGGACTTGGTAGCACTTAAGAATGGTCAGATCTAGTAACTACACTAGGACTTTTAGCGAGAGGAAATGATAGACTTGTATTAAGCAGAGCCTCCCTAACCACTGCACGGAGTATACCTGTAGTGAATGCAATTATGTTTGAATTATGCAATAAGTCTATTTTCACAAAATGTTTTTGTTCTTTGTGTGTCTTGGTGAGAGGGGGTGCTGTGGCAAAAAAATGATGGGGGAGTCAGAGATAGGAGAGCAGGCAGAAAATAGGATGACAGGATACTGTCTGTCTTGACAGCTTTTCTGTACTTTCCAAGGGAAATGACAAGGAGGGGGCAGACTGAGAGGCTGGCTGTAGAGGAATGAAGCACTGCAGGCTAAATTGCTCACATCTTTTGCAGCAGCACTGCTAAGTGAAGAGGAGGTGAAAGAAAGAACAACAGATGATGTAGAGAGAGAAGTCAAAGAACTTTCCATGTATTATTATTACTACAATGACATCACTGGTATCATTGATCAAGGATTAAGAAATCCAGCGAAGTTCCAAATAAACCTACCCAGTTTAATGTAACTTATTCATTAATTTAAAAAAGTGTGCTGTTTCAAATAATATTTTCAGTGTCAGCTCTTATAGTAGCAGATTTAAGCTGAAAAACAGCTTGCATTCTATCAGTCACTTATTCTTGACTCTTCTTTAAGAACTATTAAGATGGTAGAGGCAGACTAGTTTGAACATAAATAGATTACAACAAAGATTATTTTGTATAAGGCAATACTGGTTCCATGTAATTCTTATAGATACACATTATCTTTTTTGATTTCTTTTCAAGTTTTAAAAGATAGTTAACTATGAAGTCAAATTTATAAACTCAACAATAAAATTAGGACTATCCTACTGTTTCCAGAGATACTCAGTAGAGAGAAGGCAATGGATATTTAAAAACAACTTAATGAACTACTTTTAAAGAATCTTTACTTGGGTACAACACAGTCTTTTTGTCTATAACTTTTTCTTGTCTAGGTTTATGAGGATAGGGGTGTCATTAGGTACTTTTGCTTTCTAAGAAAACAGCTCTCACCCTTGAGATTTATTTTCTGTCATGCATAATTCTACCATTGTTAATAGCAATACTGATATATGAAGGATCAGACAGCATATTAACTATCTGGGCTTTCCTTCCTGTACACTCAAATGACTCATCTCTTAGGGTGATAGACATTTAAGTACCCAAAGAAAAATACTCAAGTATGATTGGAAATTTTTTTTGTCCAACCTTTTAGACATGTTCTTAGAATCAAAATTTAGTAAGAAATGATTTATTTTATTTTTGAGGTATTAAAGAATGAACTCAAGGCTTTGTTCATGATAAGCAAGCTCTCTACCATTGAGATACAACATCTATAGCCCTAGAAGCAATTTTAAGGACAGACTACTCATATTTCTTAATTTTTCAGATAAGAAAATTGAAATATAAAAAAATTATAGGAAATTTCTTAAGACTGTAAAGTACTATATATTCATTTTGAGTGCTGGGGCAGATATACTGAGTTCTTGACTATGTCAATCTAGTTTAGAAGTGTTTTATTTACTAGATATACTATTCCTCCTAAGAATTAACTCATACTATTTTTTTTTTACCATATCCTGGCTATGAGAGTATTTTGATTCAACTAGTTTTATTATTAGACATTAACTTTTCTTCTATATGTGAGGCATTCCTAAGTTTATCAGACATAATTTACCTACTTGATAGAAAGCTATTAATTTCAATAGGAACAAGATGTTTGGAGAGTATTCAGTTAAGTTGCTGTTAAGTTTCTAGACCCTGTGACTACTATAATCTCACATAATAATTTTAAGTGTGTGATAGGCCAGATTTCTAATTTGGACTATTAGAGCAAAATCTTCCTTCTTTGTTCTATGATTATGAACAAAAACCAGGTAGACTGGTTTCCTAGATATAATGAATATAATAAGAACATTTACACATGTTCATTTATTGTCTTTACTTGACTGAATTTCACCAACAAGAAGAGACAGCATAGAAAGATGGATGAAAGCCTGGTTTCTCAAGTTAGAATGCTCAGTTTTGCCATTTTGGCTGTAAAACCTGGAAGTGCATACTTACTAGCTTCTTTAAGCCTCAGATTACTTACATTTTAAATGAAGGCAAAACAAAGCACCTCACGGAGTTGATAATGATTGGATGAGTTAATATTTGTAAAGCACTTAAAAACTGACATATAGTAGGCACGTATGAGTATTTTGCCTTTTTTTTGGGGGGGGGTCCGGTTGTGAGGCCTGAACTCTGGGCCTGGGTGCTGTCCCTCAGCTCTTCAGCTCAAGACTAGCGCTCTACCACTTGAGCCACAGCACCACTTCTGGCTTTTTTCTTTTTGCTTATGTGGTGCTGAG
>NW_012267381.1:596549-610414 GCF_000151885.1 Dipodomys ordii
GCGCTCTACCACTGGGCCACCTTCCCAGCCCCCAAAATAATAATTCTTAGCATTGCATTAAAAACACAGATATTTAATAAACTATAGAAAGTAAATATTTACAAATATTTATCTTAGAAATAACCAAAGAAATACAATCTGAAGAAAATGAAATACACCATTAAAAAAGTGTTTTTTGTTGGTTGTGGGGGTTGAAATCAGGGCCCCGCATTGTCCCTGAACTTTTTCACTCAAGGCTAGTGCTCTACCACTTGAGCCAGAGTACCACTTTTGGCTTTTTCTGAGTAATTTATTAGAGAAAAGAGTCTCATGGACTTTCCTGCCCAGGCTGACTTTGAACCGCGATCCTCAGATCTTAGCCTCCTGAGTAGCTGGGATTATAGGCGGGAGCCACTGGCACTTACCTTTTTTTTTTTCCCCCCGGAAAAATCAAAAACAACCTTTGGAAAATTTTTTTTCAGTTGTTACTGGGAACATAATTATCCAACTTTTGGAGAAGTAAGTTGTGGGATAGTAATAATTTAACAAATAACACTTTGACCTTTAACTCCTATTTCTGGGAATTCATTCTAAGGAAATGATTTCACACACACACACACACACACACACACACACACACACACACACACACATACTCTTTGAACACATATCCTATTAACAAGAATGATTTAGTACCCTATAGTAAGTATATCTACAAAAGACTATGCACTGAAATATAACTATTTTTACAAAATCATAGAAATAGTTGATATAAAATTAGTAAAATAGTAGAGTAGAAAACCATACTATATATGTACATATATATTATGATTACAACAAAACATGTGCTTTGGAAGGAAATGGGCAACAATCAAGTTCATGATGAGATGACATGATCAATGATAGCTTTAATAATTTTCTAAAAATTATTTTTCAGGTCCATGTGTAATATTTCATATCTTTAATTCTAGCTACTAGCGAAAAAAATAAATGTTTTGGTTCTGCCTATCTGAGGGCAGTCAGGAAAAAAGATAGCTTTGAAACTCCTTTATATAACTACTTAAAGATAAATTTTAAAAAAAGGAAAAAAAAACTTAGTAAGACCAGAACAAACAAAGCACAGGCTGGACAACCTTGTAATCCCAACTATGTGAGGGGCAGAGGTAAGAAGAATCATAGTCTGAAGCTGGCCTTGGGCAAAAGCATAAGTCCCTACCTTAAAAATAACTAAAGCAACTAGGCACTAGTGGGCTCACACCTGTAATACTAGCTACTCAGAAGGCTGAGATATAAGGATCATGGTTAGAAGCCAGCCTGAGCAGGAATGTCTGTGAGATTATAAGTTAACCACCAGTTAACCACCAAAACATCGGAGGTAGAGCTGTAGCTTAAGTAGTAGAGTGCTAGCCTTGAGAAAAAAGCTCAGGGACAGACCCTGAGTTCAAACCCTAGGACCAACAAAACAAAATTTCCCAAAGCAAAATAAAAAAATAAAAATAAAATTCTAAAGCTAATCAGATTTAGGGTTGTGGCTTAAGAGCTAGAGTGCTTACCACTAGGCCTTGAGTTCAAATCTCAGTATTTCTATAAATGTAGTTTTTATTATTTATTTAGCCAACCCTGGGGCTTGAACTCAGGGCCTCAGCACTGTCCCTGAATCTCTGTGCTCCAGGATAGCACTCTACCACTTGAGCCACAGTGTCACTTCGGGCTTTTTTCTGTTTATGTGGTACTGAGGAATCGAACCCAGGCTTCATGCATGCTAGGCAAGCACTCTACCACTAAGCCACATTCCCAGCCTAAATGTAGTTTTTAATATGAATATTTTATCCATAGACAAAAGAAACAAATAATGAAAATCATTAATTCTTCTGTCATAAAATAACTACTACCAAGTCCAACAATGAATTAACCAGTTAACTGAAACAAACAAGTATATGTATGTTCAGTATTTGTTTACTACAATAATTTATATAGCTGGGTGCTGGTGTAATCCTAGCTAATCAGGAGGCTGAGATCTAAGGACTGTGGTTCAAAGCCAGCTCAGGTAGGAAAGTCCATGAGACTTACCTATAAGTAACCACTAGAAAATCAAAAGTGGAGCTGTGGCTCAAAGCAGTAGAGCAACAGCCTACAGCAAAAGAGCTCAGAGACAGTGCCAGGCCCTGAGTTCAAGTTCCATGACTGACAAAAATTAAAATTAAAAAGTGTATACAGATTTCTTACAAATGAAAAAAACACATATTTAACTTTAAAATTTTAATTATTTTAGTTTCAGGATAAATATCCCTAACCAACAAATATGAAATTCAAAATGATCAAAAATTTGAAGCATTTTTATCCTTAACATTTTTGATAAGGGATATTCAACTCTAATGTACTACAGAATGATTAATAACAAAGTCAGTTCTGTCAAGACACTCTGAATATTAGGCTGCATAGCTGGTTTATAGCTCCTTTAGTAGGCAATGATATCCATTTAAAGTGGATCTAACACCAGTGACATGGGTAAGATTCACTGGATTGTGGACCATCAGGCTATTCTACTGCCACACACTACCCCTTTACACTGGCAGACCACGTCAGCTATACCTACTATGTTAGACTGTGCAGACCATGGTCAACTTGTCAATGTTAGTATCCACAAGGCCTGTTGTGTACCCAATGAACTGAGTGCAGTCTCCATTCTGGACCTGGATGAGTATGATAAAGTGGTGATGAAAAATTAAGAGATGGTAGTATAAGGATATGTACTACTGAGATTTGGAAGTCCTTGAAGATAGACAGAAAGACAGTCTTGCGCACGCGTGCGTGCGCACACACACACACACACACACACAGAGATGTACACATATCAATTCTCTCACTCACAAACTATACAGACTGCTTCCTTATAGCTGGATTTTGTCTTTGGGGAAAAAAGCCTAGACATTTACTCTGACCTTATTTATGACTTATATATAAGTATTTTTAACTATATTAATCACATATTTTGATAAAATATGCTTATAACTGCATGAAAGTAGATCTAACACAAGTGCAGGTTCAGTGGAAAAGGAAGATGAAGATTGGAGATACTTTGAAGACTATTCATTGCAGAAGTCTTGGAAAATATAATGGAAGCCATGAAACAGAAAGATACCAATGAACATTTGAAAGAGTGGAAGGATATATAGAACCTATCAAAGGATTAGTAGGACATGGAAAAAATCAAAGATTTTTCCAGTTTCAAGTCTAAGGTAATATGGAACTAAGGAGAACCAACATCTCTGTATATCAAGAGCAGACTTACTATTAGATGCAAATTAGTTTTCCAACTTACCTTCTGTTTTTATATATATAGGTCTTTACCTCTAAATAAAAAATTAGAGACAAACCCTTAGCATATAGGAGGAAAGACAAAACTGTGGATACATCAGGGTGTACAGAAATTTAAATTTTATCTGTGGCAAATTACTCTCTACAGAGTTAATCTCTACAGAAAAATAAAAGAACCATACCAATATTGTTCTGTGATTATGTGATAATTTTACATTCTTTCATGGCCTCAACTTTCAGTTTGAATGCTACAGAAAATAAAAAACCAGTAAGTCCTCTACTTGTTTACTTTATGTTATACAGACCATAGAGAAGAAGAATATGGAGGATATAGGGACTAGGTAGGCTAGCTGGTAATACTCTTTTTAAAAATTTTATTGCCAGTCCTGGGGGTTGAACTCAGGGCGTAAACACTGTCCCTGAGCTTCTTTTGCTTAAGATTAGCACTCTACCACTTGAACCACAGAGCCACTTCTGGCTTTTTCTGTTTATGTGGTACTGAGGAATTGAACACAGAGCTTCATGCATGCTAGGCAAGAACTCTACTGCTAAACCATATTCCCAGCCCAGCTGATTCTATTCTTGTATTACATGAAAGACACAAATTATTATGAGTTAATGTATTTTCTCATGTAGGAAAGGGCAGTGGGTCAATTTAAGAGCTCACAAGATATGCACTAACTAAACAGAGAGTAAAAGGGACCTTTCTCACAAATTATCACTGGACTGGAATGACAATACTGACTTGTATCGGTTTGTCCTTCCTACACGAAATTCTCCAGTGGCTCTCTACACATTTAGAATAAAATCAAAAGTCCCTCCCAAGTCCTCAGAACTCTGAATGTTTTGAATCTGGTTACCACTTTAGGCATCTCACATTACTTCCCCCCTTCCCCTAAACCCAATCTATACTGGTCTTTGTTTCTTGAGCACTTTCTTTTCCAGGTGGAAAAGACTACTAGTGATGCTCTTTTGTTGACTGTTCATATGCATGCTCCTTTTCATTCTTTTGGTTTAACTTAAATGTTTCTTTATGAAATAGATTAACTTTGGTAAACTTAAAAGTTTGTTCTCCACTTTCATCATTTTTTTAAAATGAGAGCTTGTTTTCCTCAGAGACAATCGGCTTGTTTCTATCAGAGAATTTACCAAAAACATTCCTTCCTTTTTAAAAATCATTTTATTTTCTTATTTTCTCAACACAAATTGAAATCCAATATATTATTTTTTCTTGTTTATACTTTTCTTCTTAATTAGAATGCAACAAGGAGGCAGGAGCCTACAATCTGGGGTACATAGTAAAACTTTGATGAATACTTTTTGAATGAATGAGTACTGAAGAAGGGTATCAAGAGAATTTTATTAAAAGAAACTTTATATACTAGGGGAGAGAAAAGTGAAGTGTTTTGTCATTGTGTCAAAGCCCACATATTTTAAGAATATAATTAAAGTGCAAGTTCCTGTTATTTAAGTCAAACTTGTTCTAGCAATCCCAGCCAGTCTCCAAGTTTTGTTGGATTTTTTTCTTTGAAAAATCTCTTACATCAGTCACCTCTGTTCTTCAAATTGTTCCCACTTACTTCAAGCTTTTTCTTTTACTCCTCTGGTTTCCTATGTGACTTCCATGACTTTGCTTCCTGCCTTGATCATGCCATGATACATATTCTACAAGCTCAATCTCTTATTACTATGATTGCGGCCCAATTTTCCACCATATCGAATCTAGGATCTTCCTTAAATTCTCAAGGCTTTTTGTAATATAACTCAGCTCTATCTTTACTTCTCACAGCTCACCTTGGACTATCATATGAGGGAGACACAGCAATCTCCTTATTGTATCTTGATAAAATGTGATCTATTCCATTCCTGTGCCTTAGTTCAAGATGTATTTCTTATTCAAAATGACCATTTTCTTCTATTCAAATCCTGTTCAGATATGATCATCTTCTTGATATCTTCCTTTAGTCCTTATTTATTTTCCTCTTCCCAAAATATATCATGTAGTTTAATGATTAATTACATGCTGGTTAAATGCTAGTTTATAAACTGTTCACTTTACTGAGCTTTTTGTGGGGGAGTGGTACTAGAGTTTGAACTCAAGGCCTTGTGTTAGATTGGCTTGCTTACTCATGGTTGGAGCTTAAAATATTTGAGCCATGCCTTCAGCCATTCTTTTTGTTTCTTTTGGAGATGGAGTTCAAGGGCTGACCTCAAACTGTACTCCTCTGAATCTCAGACTACTGAATAGCTAGGATTACAGCTGTGAGTCCCTTGCATACAGATAAGCTTGCTAACTAGCTAGGTAGCCTATTTATTTATTTATGAGACAGTGGTGGTGGTGCTGGGAACTGTATGCATGTGAGGCAAGTGCTTCTCTACTGAGCTGTGGCTCTAGTCCTTATCAACACTTTAAATCTTATTTTTCCAATCAGATTGCAAACTCTTGATTGCAAGAGCAATGTCTAGCAGAATTTTAAGCCCAAACTAGGGATGAAATGAAAGGGAAATCATAGCATTTGTACCTTCTATAACACTTGGCCTACTAGGTTATGACAAATATTATTCACAAAATTATTTATATTGCTTTTTTCCTATTGAGGTACAATTCATACAACACAAAATTAATCATTTTAAAAGTGTGCAACTCAACAGTATCTAGTATAATCACAGTGTTTTGTAACTATCACATCTATTTAACTCCAAAACATTTTAGTTACTCCACAAGAAAATCCATCACTTCAAAATGAACATTCCCTATTCTTTACTTTGAATCTTCAACCAACAATCTAGTTTTTATTTTTATAAATTAATCTATTTGGATATCTTACATACTCTGCATGACATTTTGTGTCTGGCTTCTCTCACCTGGCTTAATTTGAGGTTCACCTGTGCTGTAGTTTATATTAGCACTTTAAAAAAAAGGCTAAATAACATATATTACTGATATATACTACAATGTACATCCAATCATTCACTGATGGATATTTAGGTTGTTTCTACTTTTTGGATTCTGTAAATATTCTACTATAAGCAGCACTATTCTTCAGTTCTTCCACTTTAGGAATCGAACTATTGGATCACATAACAATTCTATCCTGTTTACAGTGGCTACACTAGTTTACATTTTTACCATGCAAAATACATAAATTTCTATTTTTCAACATCCTTGCCAGATGTGAAATGGTATCTCAGTGTATTGAATATCTTTTCATGTGCTAGTTGATCATTTGTATAGCTTCTTTTGAGAAATGCCTATTCAAGTTTTTTTTTGTTCATTTAAAAATTTATCTTGTTGTTATTGAATTGTAAGAAGTTTTTTGTTTGCCAGTCCTATGGCTTGAACTCAGGGCCTGGGCACTGCTTTGTGCTTTCATGTTCAAGTGCTTTACCACTTTGAGCCACAGCTCCCATTTCTGGATTTCTTTTTGGTGGTTAATTGGAAATAAGGGTCTCACAGACTTTCTTGCCTTGAGGTCCCCAGATCTCAGCCTCCTAAGCAGCTAGGATTAGAGGCGTGAACCACCTGGGTCTGGCTTCTAGGAGTGGCTTTTTAAAAATATATGCTGGAGGGGCTGGGAAGGTGGCTCAGTGGTAGAGCACTTGCCTTGCAGCATGAGGCCCTGGGTTTGATTCCTCAGCACCACATAAGCAAAAAGAAAAAAGCCGGAAGTGGCTCTGTGGCTCAAGTGGTAGAGCGCTAGCCTTGAGCTGAAGAGCTGAGGGACAGTGCTCAGGCCCAGAGTTCAGGCCCCATGACCGGACCCAAAAAAATAAAAATAAAAATAAATATATGCTGGATATCAGACCCTAACCAGATAGATACATGATTTACAAATATTTTCTTCATTCTGTAGGTTGTCATTTCACTCTCTTGACAGCATCTTTTGTTGTATTAAATTTTCAATTTTGAATAAATTATTTGCTGTTATGGTTACTAGCATTTGTATCACAGCTAATACTATTAACCAATAAAGATCAAGAGGATTTACACCTATGGTTTTTCCTAATCATCTTATTATTTTACATCTTATGTTTAGGGTAAGTAATTTTGAGCTAACTTTTACATCTATGTAAGGCAGGGCTTAACTTCATTTTTTTTATATGTAGCTACTCAAGTTGTCTCAACACTATTACTGAAGAAATCACTATTTTTCATTAAGTGGACTTGGTGCCCTTGTTGGAAAGTGATTGGCCATGGGTGTATGGGTTTTTGTCTGGACTCTGTGTCCTAGTACACTGTGTGTGTGTGTGTGTGTGTGTGTGTGTGTGTGTGTGTGTTTGTGTGTATTCCTATGCTAGCACCATACTGGTTGTTGTTTTTGCAATGTTGGCAAATATTTTTTTAGCTCTTCAGGCTAAGATTACATTTTGTTTCAAAGGAGGCTTTCATGAATAACGGATACCAATTTATAATAGGTATTGAACTTAAAGGCTTTAGTCTTAAGAGAGAAAAAAATTGTACCAGTACTAGGGCCTGAACTCAGGGCCAAGGTGATTTCTGTTTTGCTCAAGTCTTGTACTCTACCACTTGAATCATTCCTCCACTTCTGGCATTTTGCTGGTTAATTGGAGGTAAGAGTCTCTTGGATTTGTCTGCACCATCTGGGTTTAAACTGTAGTCCTCAGATATCAGACTGCTGAGTAGCTAGGATTATAGGTGTGAGCCACTAGCACCTGGTGAGAAAAATTCTTATTCAGATAAATAATTGTGCCTGATGTAGAGTTCATGACTAATCCCAGCATGAGGGAAGTAAAATGGGAGGTTTAAAGTTCAAGTTCAAAGTAAGACCTACTCTGAAAACTCCAATGGGAAGGAAGATAGCATAATCTCATACTGACATAATTCTTCATCATATTTTAGCCTCCTGAGAAAACTCTGACATTTAAAAGTTATTTTAATTTTTTTTCTAAAAATGTAATCTAGTCACAAAAGTATCAGGAGAAGAACACAGACAAAATTAGACTAGTACCATCTGGTAAAACAACTGTGCATACCAGAAACAGTTCCTGTACACCTCAGAACCTATGACTTTTGTTAGATTAATATGATAAAGGAAGTCATATGTTTATGCACCAAGTTATAAATTTAGGACTGTTTGTCTCTATCGTGAGGCATGGAAGTAATGAAAATTCTATGTAGGGTTTGTATTCCTAAACAAATGTTTCTTTATTTTGGATATTAGCTAGTTTTCAAGAGATTTTCTAGGGCAGAGGCACCAAAATAAGCCACTGAGGAATTATTAATACAACTACAGTGGACCTAAGGAAAAAAAGATGACCTAATTCGTATCATTAGGTATGTAGCTTTCGTACCCCTGCCATCAAGAAGACAGCAGTCCTAGGGCCACAACAGAGGAGGAAGACCATGTAACCCAACCCTTCTCAAACCAATAATCTACCATTTACTAAAATGATGTGCATACAAAGGAATATTTAGACATATAAATAACATGACAGTAAAATGTTAATGGTAAGCTTAAGGTGATTGGGATATGTTTATTATAAGATTATCTCAACTCTTTTTATGTATCTGGAAATTCCCTAACAAAATATTGGGAGTAGGTGATGAGGGCATTCCAATAGGGCATGCAAATAAGACAAGCTTTTAAAATCAGTTTCTTCAAGGGATATAAGAACTACTCTAACTCCAGAGTAGTCATCTTTTCTACGTAGTTATGTTTACAGCAACAAATGAATTTTCTAGGAAATTTATTCTCTGTGAGCTCATCACTAATTATAATTATCCACTTGGGTTTACAGAAGATACTTACCTTTTTAAAAGACAAAGAGTAAACAAAATGCACTTAGTTAAAAGACCTGCCTGCTGATATGTGAATATAAACATCTACAAGAGGGCAGAGGGAAGGGGAAGATGGAATAAGAAAGCTCTAAATGAATTTTGACTAACGCATATTTATTCATAGAAAATAACCATGAATCATTTTTTTTTAAGGAAATCAGTCACAGGACTGGCAGAAGAAAGGGTGTAACACAGCCAAGGTCTAGTGCAAATAAAAGCACAGTTGTATTTGCTGGCATTCTTTCACACTGACTACAAAGTCTAGCCTGAAAGCATCTCTAGTCCTCAGAGCAAAGATAATTTCAGGCTCATTCTTAGGGTTCATGTCCCATGTTATTGTCTACACAAAACAGGAAAAATGCATGTGCTTCAGACAAAACCTGATATGCGAAAAAAGGGTTTTGTTGTTGTTGTTGTAGTTTTTACAGCTCATTCCTATTCCCCATCCCCTCTCTGGTGGTAGGGTCTCAACTACATAGCCCAGGCTGACTCAAACTTGCAATTCTCTATTGGTATAACTCCTGTTTTCACTGTATTTGATTCCGGTACCTTGCATCTTGTATATACCTTTTTCTAATTTGAGGAGAGGAAGGAAATAACAAAATGCTGAAACAAGGATACAATTTTAGCAATGAGATGTACAAGACACTATGTTAAAAATGAACTCTACAACCTTGGGGGGGGGAGGGAGGAGTTGGCAAGGTGGGGAAGGAAGGGATGACTGGGGGAAAACGAAGGAGGGAGTAACAATGCACAAGAGGAAATGTGCTCATTACCTTACTCATGTAACTGTAACCCTTTTATACAGTATCTTTACAATAAAACAAACAAACAAACAAAAAAAAACCAAACTTGCATTCATCCTGCCTTAGCCTCCTGACTGGCTGGGATTATAGTGATGTACCACCATGCCTGGTTTATTTGCTCTTAAGAAGTATTTAATCAAGGAAAAGGCCTCTTGTCTACTGAGTTTTTCTAAAAGGGCTCATTCTTCGGTTGCTTATTTTTGATGCTCAGGAATAGGAGTAATGGAGGCAGCTATTACTATCCTAAGAAAAGACTTCTGGAAGAAGGTAAAACAAGTTGAACTAGGTCTTACAAAACAACATAAAAAATGTCTGGCAAATTTTCACTGAAGCTCAATTTCAAAAAGTGATTAGACTAATAGCTTTTACAACTATCTAACAGGTGATGGTTTCCAAGCATATTTCTATTCCAGATCTCATTTCTACACTCTGTACAGCATCTCTAACAATTCACAAAATGCATCAGGTGTTGGTGTCTCATGCCTTTAATCTTAGCTACTACTCAAGAGGCTGAGATCTGAGGATTGTGATTTGAAGCCAGCAGGAAACTGAGCAGGAAACTCCATGAGACTCTTATCTCCATAACCTACTCAGAAAAAGCCAGAAGTAGTGCTGTGGCTCAAGTGGTAGAGTGCTAGACTTGAGCAAAAGAATCTCAGGGACAGAACTCAGGGCCAGAGTTCAAGTCCCAGGATCACAAAAGACTACCACCACCACCACCACCACCACCAAAAACAACAAACCCCCAAAACCCAAAAGCAAAAATAATTAACAAGAGCCATATACCTGGATATTCAACAAAAGCTGCAAACTTAATATACTTAACCAATGTTATTTCACTCACCTTAACCTGGTATTCCTGTTCATTTGCTTTACACAGTAAAGTATCATCCTCTGTCTGATCTTTCAAGAAAGAAGACTTAATCCAAGGATTTATCTAGGATTTCATCTTCCTAATTTATTACAATTAATTTCTTACTCCACTATCAATTACCTTTTTTGAGTGTGTGTGTGTGATACTCAGACATTGTTTGGTAGCCTAGTTTGGCCTCAAATTCATGCTGTTTCAGCCTCCTGAGTGCCGTGGCAGGGCTGTGCATCACATACCCAGTATATCAATTATTTTTGAAGACTATGTCTCAGATAACATCCTTTAAAAATTTTTCCATTCTACTGTTATTTATATGGGGCTGTAACCTTAAAGGAGTTTCTCTATCATTCTAAGGCTTAATGTTATTTGTAACATAAGATTAAATTTAGAAATTTATGGTTAAATTTCACATCAAAATTAGTAAATACTCAATGAATTATAAGACATATAATTTAGGTTTTCAACATTTTTTACTTTTTTTTTGAGCCAGTAACTCATAGCTTTAAGCTTTCTAGCCAGGTATACTACTACTTAAGGTGAACCTCTTTAGGTTCACCTTAGGTTTTTCTTGTTGTTGTTGTTTTTTGTTTTTCGTTTTTTAGGTAGGTTCTTGTATTTGCCCAGTGTAGGGCTTAGAGTGTGATCTTCCTACACATGGACTTTCATATAACTGGGATGATAATAAGCATAAGCTACCATGCTCAGTTTATTGCTTGAGCTAGGATTTCACAATTTTTTTGTAGGACTGGCTTTGAACTATGGTTTTCCCTATACCTGGATCCTAAGTAGCTAGGAATATAGATATTGAGGTTGGTCAATATCTTTTATTTAATTAGGCTTTTAAAAAAATAGCCCATTGTTTCTCACAGCCCTTCTGTATTTAGCTACCATATTTTGTGTGTGTGTGTGTGTGTGTGTGTGTGCGCGAATGACACAATCAGGTAAATCCCTAAATTTATGTCCTCATACTTTATTAACTCACTCTATCTCAATCACTCAACCTAGAAACTTACTTGTAGTTCTTGTTGTAAGGTATTTATACTTAATAACATTTAATAAATGAATTCATAAATAAAAAAGTGAATATGGGGCTGAGAAGGTGGCTCAGTGGTATAGCGCTTGCCTTGCATGCATGAGGCCTTGGGTTCAATTCCTCAGCACCACATAAGCAAAAAGAAAAAAGCTGGAAGTGGCGCTGTGGCTCAAGTGGTAGAGTGCTAGCCTTGAGCTGAAAAGCTGAGGGACAGCGCCCAAGCCCAGAGTTCAGGCCCCATGACCGGTAATAAAAAATAAATAAATAAATAAAATTTAAAAAAGTGAATAAGGATTCTCCATTCTCATCTTCAGGAAATGTGTTACAGACTTGGTTCTGGTAGGACAGGAAAGCTAGAGGACAGACAGCTACAGAATGTACAGAATAACACTCTGATCTTTGAAAATTATAGCTCCAAACTGACAACAAAAGGAAACGAATCATTTGCCATCTTTCAGGGACACAATTCTGCTTACAAGCTAGTGTTATAAACAAGAAGCCATTAAATAAGATAGAGAAAGAAAAAACTCCATTATTTTCAAGCTCTGTGCATATTATGGATAAGGACTGGAGTCTGGCCAAGGTAGTACTGACAATCAATGAATAGTGTTTTGTATGAGAAGATGGGGAAGAGAGAAAATGTAAGTTTGAGTCAGTATCCAGAGGGAACAGTGGGATTTTTATTTTAGATTATTTTTTTCTTTATTTTAGAAAGGTTACTGAGATGACTGGATCCGCATCTATTTCGTAGCTAATGTCTTAAATTTGTTGTTTTTGCAAATATGTAATATGCATATATGAAATGAAACCTATTTTTGACAAATAAAAATTTTAAAAAGATAAAAAAGGAGTTAAAGATGGGCACTGGTGGCTCATGCCTATAATCCTAGCTACTTAGGAGGCTGAGATCTGGGGATTGTGGTTTAAAGCTAGCCCAGGCAGGAAAAGTCCATGAGACTCATCACCACGGAACCACCAGAAGAAAACCAGTAATGGCTCTGTGGCTCAAAGTGGTAGAAAGCTAGCCTTGAGCAAAAGAGTTTAGGGACAGCATCCAGGCTCTGCATTCAAGTCCCAGGACTGATCAAAAAAAAAAAAAAAGGAGTTAACATAATCAACCTACCATACAATTGGGTAAAATTGTCTAACATAAAATTTATTTTATAATAAATGTAATATATAGGAGAAAGTATTTGTAGATCACATATATAACAGAGGTTTATATCCAGATTATGACTCTAAGGCATAAAGCACAAATAAGAGGAAAATCTAAGTGCCACTAATAAAATGAGCAGAGGGTTAGAATTGGCTTACACTAATGAATCATGGTTATGCCCCTCTGATGAGATCAGATCAGACCCTTTCAGGTATCCACTGTGCATTAAAAAAGAGTAACAATTTCTCATCTCCTAAATTCCAAATATTTGGATATGTATAATTAGCTAATGTATTGGTATTGCTATAACATCTATTACTTTTTCTATATTATGTATGCCATAAGGAATGCAATGGTTGAGAGTATAGTCTCTGGAATCTGTCAGATATGAACTGAATCCTAGCACTGTTAATTATTTGATACATAACCTTAAGAAAGTTATTTAAGCCTGGCGCTGGTGGCTCACGCCTGTAATCCTAGCTACTCAGGAGGCTGAGATCTGAGGATCGCGGTTCAAAGCCAGCCCGGGCAGGAAAGACCGTGAGACTCCTATCTCCAATAAACCACCAGAGGATGTGAGGGCGATCTGGTTGCGACATCTGTCACCCCATTGATCGCCAGGGTTGATTCGGCTGATCTGGCTGGCTAGGCGGGTGTCCCCTTCCTCCCTCACCGCTCCATGTGCGTCCCTCCCGAAGCTGCGCGCTCGGTCGAAGAGGACGACCATCCCCGATAGAGGAGGACCGGTCTTCGGTCAAGGGTATACGAGTAGCTGCGCTCCCCTGCTAGAACCTCCAAACAAGCTCTCAAGGTCCAATAAACCACCAGAAAACCGGAAGTGGCGCTGTAGCTCAAGTGGTAGAGCCCTTGCCTTGAGCTGAAGAGCTGAGGGACAGCGCCCA
>NW_012267381.1:612174-635497 GCF_000151885.1 Dipodomys ordii
GGTTTGATTCCTCAGCACCACATAAGCAAAAAGAAAAAAGCCGGAAGTGGCGCTGTGGCTCAAGTGGTAGAGCGCTAGCCTTGAGCTGAAGGGCTGAGGGACAGTGCCCAGGTCCAGAGTTCAGGCCCCACGAGTGGACCCCCCCCAAAAAAAAGAAATGAGATATTAATGTTAAATATCTGCACTGGTATGTTTATTATAGGGCTATTCATACAAGCCAAGATACAGAATCAACCTAGGTATCCATCAACAGACAAATGGACTAAAGTTTTCTTTCTTTCTTTCTATCTATCTATCTATCTGTATGTATGTGCATATGTATATATATACATACATATGAAATTCATAGAAATGAAAATTTGTCATTTGTATGCAGTAACATGGATGAAACATTGTATTAAGTGAAATAAGTCAAACACAGACACATACTGCATGATCTCACTCTTATGTAGAAGCTAAAGGAGTTGATCTCATAGAAGTAGAGGATGTAATAGTGGTTACCAGAGTGTGGAAAGGGTGTAGGGAAGAGGGGCTGGAGAAAGGGTATGCAGATGGGTAGGAGTAATTCCTAGCATTTTTATAGCACAGTAGGATAGATATGAGGGACAATAATTAATTGAATAATTTAAAATAGCTAGTAGGGAGGTATTGGAGGTATAGCTTAGTTGGTAGAGTTCTGGCCAATGAGCAAAAGTGTCAGGTACCGAGTTCGAGTACCGCTCTTGGACAAAAAAAAAAGCTAGTAGGGGATTGTGACTCTTCCCAGTACAAAGCAATAATAAATATCTGAGGTGATATATATATGCCAATTACTCATCATACATTGTATGCACGTATTGTAACGTCGCACTATATCTCATAAATGAATACAATGAATATAAATTAATACAAATGAATAATTGATTGAGTCAATTAAAAATTACAAATGCTTTTAAAAGAGAGAAAATCAGGACAGCAGTCTTAGAAAGTCATTTTCATTGTTCCACCCCTAAATGGAAACTTAAAATGGTTTTCGTTTCTGATCAAATAGTCCTGCTCTCCATAAGTATATTATACTAAATACTGTAACTATATTATACTAAATACTGCATTAAAATATTTTCGGTAATTTTTATAAAGTTACATCTTTTAGAATTTCTCTGATGTTGTATCCCAGACTTTCCTTAAATAGTGTATTGTTTAATGCAAGAGGTCAATAGATTATGTAGTTTATAGATTCTTCTCTTTCTCAAAGTTTATTACTCTTGTAAGTTTTATGGGAAATTTGTGTGTGTGTGTGTGTGTGTGTGCGCGCGCGCACATAATGTGCACACACACTAGTAGTAGGGCTTGAACTCAGGGCCTTGTACTCTTCCTTAGCTTTTGTACTAAAGGCTTGTGCTCTATCACTTGAGCCACACCTCTACTTCCTTATGGGAGAAATTCCTGTGTATTACCTACTGTTTTGTGTTTTCAAACTGTAAAGTAAGATTGGTTATAGAAAAACTTTCCTACTGTTTTGTGTTTTCCAACTGTAAAATAAGATTGGTTATAGAAAAGCCAACCTGTGTTTATGCAGAGCTCCTTAACAAATAGTGATTGTTTAAAACAATCACAATCCGACTACTCAAAAGAAAGTATAGAATAGTTTTCAGCAGACCCTCAAAGACATTTAGTGTAGGTAATACATGATCAATTTTTTCATGCACTTTTCAGAAGAAGCTGGTTGTGGGTGAAGGGAATACATCACACAACTAAAATCTTACAATCTACCCATCTAATATTTATATAGGAAGTTTCAGTTCTGCATTTTAAACACGTACAAAGAAGGAAATTTAATCTTACTTCTAAAAATGAAATATGAATAATGAGATAAATACTGTTAGAAATATTCCCTTGTAGATGTGAGAGCCAGCCAGGCAATAATGAAGATGACTAAGCAACCTCTGGGATGTGTGACTCAGTGGCTAATGCAACATTTAGCTTCATGACATGCATCTTAGTCAGCTTCATAATAGATTTGTTTCAGAAAAGTAAGTGATTTACAAATGGTGGGAACCATTGATTTTAGCTGATTAAAAATTAAACTCATTGCTTTGACAAAGCCAAGTTAACTGTAGCAGGGAAATTTCACATAAATTCTGCCAATGAATCAGACTATCTTTTATATACACCCTCAATCCTATTTCTAATAAGTCAACAATTAATTAAACACAAAGCCTCTGAATGTCATTATGCAATGAGATTTGTAACCATCATATAATGGAGAATGAAGTTTTAATTAGCAATGTGTAATCTCTTCTAGCAGAACAGTGTGATTATAATTTAGCAACAGGCAGGTTAGGTTCTTATCATTAACACTTCATTGTTAATTTACCATAAGTACCCACTACTTAAAGTCATCATGCTAGCATTTGCTATGTGTATTTTAACTCCTACTGGTTTTCTTCATATGTGTTGTTGTAAGACATATTGCATTTACTTATACAAACCAACTACTTCTTTGTTCCTTTCAAAGACAGCAAACATAGTTTGCCTTTTCTATAGAATGAGATACATTGCTAAGATGGTCACAAGGAGTAAAAAGTTTCAGGAACATAATTTCTAGCATAACTCAACATTACCATGATGTGATAAAATTAAAAGTAGAACTTTCAAATAATTCTAAGAACTTGAGTTTAATAAAGTTAAATTAATTCAACTTAGTATCCATCAAAGATATTATTGTTATACTTTGGGATAGAAAAGGAACTCAGGATATAGTTAGAGAGCTACATATACTTATCCATAGTATGCAACCTTTCTGTAACTACTTTATCATTAAAGTTCAAGCTCTGGAATAGCTGACAGCTAGTAAACTGTTAACTTTTTTCAAAGAGATTCTGGACAGTACACTTATGTGATCTCCTTTGCATTCTTGGTGTGAGTTTCTGGAAACATCAATTTTGACAGTACAGTTATTCAAGACAGCTGTTTTGGAGAAGCTTTTTTTTTAAAGGACTTTTACTAATGAAGCAAATGTTAATTAGTTCACATCCCACTTGAAGATCCAAATTCTACCTCAGATACTAGCTCAATTTCTGTTTCAGTTGTCAAAGACTCCTACTATTAAAGACAAACAATTCAAGTCTATGAAAATAATTATTAAATGTACTATCTTTATACTCTGAAACTATGCTCACAAATAGCTTTTAACAATCTTAAAATATACTTTTTTGAATTTCTGTACATGATAATCCTTGAGGCATAACATTTATTTTAATGGCAATGGCACCTTCTAAACTAGTGGCTTTAAAAGTATTGTCTGGGAGTCTTTTTTTTGTCAGTCATGAGGCCTGAACTCTGGGCCTGGGTGCTGTCCCTCAGTTCTTCAGCTCAAGGAGAGTGCTCTACCACTTGAGCTACAGCACCACTTCCAGTTTTTTAGTGGTATGGTAATAAGAGTCTCACGGACTTTCCTGCTTAGTCTGGCTTTGAACTGTGATCCTCTGATCTCAGTTTCCTGAGAAGCTAGGATTACAGGTGTGAGCCACCAGTGCCCGGCTGCCAAATTATTTTTATAGTATTAAGAGGTTATTTCCTTTTCCCACTGTCATTTTCTCACTATGGAATTTTCTATATCATACAAGATGTTAAAATGTAATGTTCTAACAATGAGTATATATGGATGTTCTTTTTCTGTTCTTTCTTTTGGTTGGTCGTGGGCTTGAACTCGGGGCCTGGGCAATGTCCTTGAGCTCTTCACCTCAAGGCGAGCACTCTAACACTTGAGCCACAGTGCCACTTCCATTTTTCTGGTGGTTAATTGGAGATAAAAGTCTCATGGACCTTCTTGCCAAGGCTGCCTCTGAACAGTGATCTTCAGATCTCAGCCTCCTGAGTAGCTAGGATTACAGTTGTGAACCACTGGTGCCTGGCCAGAATATGGATGTTCTAACAATCTCTATTAATTAGCAAATCAATTCTTACATTTAACAATTAAAAACCTAGCATTTGATATATGTTTTAACTTCTAATATAAGTATCAATTTAAGACACATTTTTCTAACAATCTCTATTAATTAGCAAATCAATTCTTAGATTTAACAATTAAAAACTTAGCATTTGATATATGTTTTAATTTCTAATATAAGTATCAATTTAAGACACATTTTTTTAGGGTCCTCAATAATTTTTTAAATAGTGTACAGGACTTCAATTCCCAACATCACACAAAACAAAATTAACTCTAGAATTTTAAAGCTGAGTATAATTGATTCCAGAACTAATAAGGCTGAAAACAGTAGGATTATAACTTCAAGGTCAGTTTGGGATACATAGTAAGACCTTGTATAAAATTTAAAAAAGATACTGAAATTCCAAGATAATGAAAATTCTTCAAGTTATTAGAAATGGCTATTAGAATAAAAATGAGTGAAGTTGCTACTTAATATCTGCACAAAGTCACCTGCAATATAGCAATATAGCAGAAGTTGGTCAAAAGCACTTCTGATATCTAGAATCTTAAAAAAAGATAATTTTGTCCATTACCACAAGCACTTTACATTTGTTTTCTTTAAGAATTTCAAGGAATTATTTCCAATTAGTGGTAATTACAATGTTTCTATAATGAGTACAATCTATTTGTTGAGTTAAGTAGTTATACTCTAAAATCATCTCACTTCTGAAAGGGAGGTCTGAATAAGTCTAGAAATAGAAAAAGAGGAAGTTTTTGGCATTTGCCCATCTCCTTTAGTTTACAGGCAACCTACAGCCCTTCTCTCAATCTAACCTCTTAAATCCTGCTGTGTGCGTACACCACCCATACTCTGTCTTGGCATTCGAAGAGAAGTCCTTAGAGGTGTGTGTCTCTGTTCATCCAAGTAAGCAAGGTCCTCTAGGTGGGCAGAGCTGGTGGCTGACAAGACAGAAAAATTTATAGTTAGAAAATGTAAATTTAGAAAAGTTATTTGACATATTCTCTATCTCTCAAACTTTAGAATCAAGGCTTACTCCAGTACAAAATACATGTGTAAAATATATAAATTATTTTGTGTCTTTGGAAAATCAAGGAAGCACTGTTCAGAAAAACTTATATAGTTCACTTGTTACTTTATCACAAATACTTGCTAGGAGGTTCTATAACCTTAAACAGAGGAATAGTCATCTGTTGAATAGGAAATTCCTATTCAACCAGGCAAACATAAACAAGCAAACTAAACAAATATAAAAATCTATCATAAAATGAGAGATAATGGTAAAGAGTGTAAGCATTATGCCCACCTTCGGTCCTCAGTTACACTCAGACCTGAGCTTCTTCCTGTCCTGGAGTTCCTGTCATACAGCTGGCCCCTCCCTCTCATGGCCCACACCCACCTGAAATCCCATTTACCTCACTTCCTATCCCCCAGACCCTGGTGCTACCTAGATAGTGGAGGCCGCCATGAACTCTCTCTACGGGGGAAATATGGCTCCTCTAATAAACTTGTAATACTCTTTCTCCTGTGCCTGCCTGCCTCTGCGAGGTCCCCTGAGATGGATCCTTTCAAAAAACTATTTGAGATTTGAAATGGAAAACAATCCAGTAGTTTAGAACGCCATTTTGCTCCTCAATGCCTAAATCATAAAAACTGCAATCAAAGGAAAAGTTTTTTTAAATGTTACCAAAAGAAACAGGAAGTGAGTTTCTACTGAAATTTAACAGTGAAATGAGATTTTTTTTCTATATGAATGTTTCAAATTATAAGAACTACTAAAAAATCAGTTTTATTGTATGAACATATAGTTGCCAACTTATCACCAATGGCTGGCTTAAACAGGTCAGAAATTATGAATGCTGTGCCTCCAATATTTTGCCACCAATTCACAAAAAGTATTTCTGTATCTGAGAAATTTTATTATACACTGAGATTTATAGATAATCTCATGTTATTTTGCCTTGAAAACTATAATTTCTTTATGCCGCCACATATACAATCTTACCTAATAGCTGATTATAAATTATAAAAGAGAGCCTATTAAAGACAAGAACTTCATGTTTACATAGACAAAAAAATTAATTATAAAAGAGCTCTTTCATAAAAGCTTATAAAAGCAAAAGAGGAGAAATTCCATATAATTCTCTCAGCATGAGGAAAAAAGCATGATGACAGTAAGTAAAGTTACATTCCCAACCTACAAATAAGTTGTTTACAGTGATTCATCTTGGGTAATGACAACTTATTCATTCATTTGTACACTCAATATAACAAACTTGATAGTAAAAATCAGTACTGTATCGTAACAATACCTTTACCATGGCTTTTAATCATCAGGCTATTGGAAGAAAGAAAGATGATAGAGCAAACATACTATGCAATAATATAGTAGATAACACTCAACAGAATCATTCTTTTAGAACTAGTAGAGCAGAGTGGACCTTAGGGATTTTTCCATCTGATACTTGTCTTTGGCTCAACTCTATTCTCTTTTTCAAAGTGGCCTGATCATGTCCAGTGGCAGGAACACAAGAATTCCTGAGATGTACTTTTATCTTTGCCATTTTTTTTCTACTAGTAATATGGTTCTCTGTACTTCCCTATCTCCTACTCATCTTTTTCTCTTGATAGTCTAGATGCTTCTTTTTATACCAAAAAGAAAGGAATAACGTTTTAAAAAGTTATTAGTATTGTGAAATGAAATGAGGGGGCTTGGACATTTATTTGTGAAAAACTCATATTTTAGAACATACTTTTCTTGTGTTTTTTTTAAATTTTAAAAGCAAAAAGAACATCAGAAAATAGAAGAATAAAGAAATTTATGAACTTCTTTCCTGGAGAAAGTCTTAGACAATCCCCATTTCCATATAAAAATCCTAATGTGTCATTTCCAGCCTTTCCAATATTAGTTCAATATACTCTTCCTTTTCTTTCTGTATATTCTAAGTACAAATTTTCTTCTTAACTTCACTAAGCTGCTATAAAACATACAGCCATTATATAAATCCTTTTTATTACAATATCCTGATTTCTTAAGTCATAGAGCCCAATACAGAGGCATTTTACAGCTGCTCTTAAAATGGTCATTAATTATGTGATCCATGCCCCCAAAAGACCTTGCATGCATACACCATTTTTTTTCCAGTACTTTTTCGTATGTGTACGCTGGTCCCATGGTGTGAACTCAGGACCTGAGCATTTTTGTTCTAGGCTAGTGCTCTACCACTTGAACCACAGTTCCACTTCCACTTTTGTTTTGTGGGGTTTTTTTTTTTGGTGGTTAATTAGAGATAAAGAGTCTCATGGACTTTCCTGCTATGGCTGGCTTCAAACCTTGATCCTCAGATCTTAGCTGCCTGAGTGGAAAACAGGTGTGAGCCTAGCCAGTATTGTTTTGAACTCACACTTGCTAAGGTGGTTTTCTATTATATGAAAAAATAATTAGGAGCTGCAGAACTGGAAAGGGGGGGGAGGGAGGAAAGGAGGGGGAGAGAGAGGGAGAAGAGAGAGAGAGAGAGAAAGAGAGAAGGAATGAATACTGGGGCTTAAACTCAAGGCCTTGAGTGCTCAGTTTTTTACTCAATACTGGCAACTCTATCACTTGAGCTACATAAAGATGGTAATGATGACAACAGTGATAACAATTCCTGATGTAGCCTTAGGAATAGTTATTAATCTAAAAGAAGAAACCCTACTTGTAGGCTCAGTGAGATGTCAGTTAAGAATTAATTTTAAACAGAAGTCTTTTAAAAAAAACCTTCCTCTGCTGCCAAGGGAACAAAACTGCACAAAGTTCAGAGACTGTAGTGCCATACTTTCCAGATATAAACATGTATATATCATGACACTTGGAATAAGGTAAATATATTTGGGGACAAGTAATACTGTCTTTGCTCTTCCTGAACCTCTCCAAAGCCAACAAACCACATGAATTTTAGTAAGGAGCTCACCCTCAATTTACATACCACAGAATACTGGGGTGCCTTAGACTTGTAATACCAGCCACTTGGAAGATAGAAGGATCATGGTTTGAGGCTACCCTGGTCAAAAAGTTAGTGAGATCTTATCTCACTAAAAAAGCAACCTCCTCCTTCTTTCCTTCCCTCCCTCCCTCCCTCCCTCCCTCCCTCCCTCCCTCCCTCCTTCCCTTCCTTCCTTCTTTTTCTTTCTTTCTTTTTTTTTTTTCTTTTTGTCAGTTGTAGGGCTTGAACTCTGGGCCTAGGCGCTGTCCCTCAGCTATTCAGCTCAAGTCTAGCACTCTACCACTTAAGCCACAGTACCACTTCCGGGTTTTTGTTTTCTGCTTATGTGGTGCTGAAGAATTGAACCCAGGGCCTTATGCATGCAAGACAAGCACTCTACCACTGAGTCACCTTCCCAGCCCCCTCATCTCTAACAGCTACAAAATAAGTAATTTAAATACCTAAGAATAATAATTTATCCAAGAGGCCAAAGAAGTTTATAATGACAACTAAAAAATTGATAAAGTGAACACAAAAATAAAGGACTCAAAAATAGGAATACATCATGTATTCATGGATTGGAGGATTCAATATTGTTAAAGTGTCTATATTACCTAAAACTTCTTGAATCAATGCAATCCCTATCAAAATTCTCCTCAGAAGGCATATACTACCTAACTCCAAAATATACTACACAAAGCTGTATAACACAACATAGTATTACATAAAAACAGACAAATAAATCAAAGGAACAGACTGTGAGCCTAGGAGGAGAGACACACATTTAAATACTGACAAAGTGCTAAGAATACACACTGGTATTGGCTATGTATGTATGTATATATGTACGTATGTATGTATATATGTATCTATCTATCTTTTGTTTTATTCAGCTTAGCTCAGATATCTATCTTCTCTTGCTGATTGTAATAGCTTCTCAAGAAAAAGAGGCAATGTCTGATTGATTTTTAATCCATCACTGCAGAATAAAAACCGTACAAATAGTGCTCAGCATAAAAATGGATTCTTAGACTTATTTTATTTAGTTCTATTACTTACTGCTTTGCTTTCTTAATGCTTAAGAAACATCAATGTAGTAATCAGAGTATCATACTCTGATTCTTTTACCTTTTCCCACAGCATATAACACTATCATTTTATATAAATTATTTATTATGCCTATTTTCTCAACCTATGTAATATAAGCCCCATAATGCCATGTGGGAATTTTTGTTCTGCTAATTGATAATAGGTAAGTGCTTTGAACAGTGCTTGGCATACAGTACATAATAACTTTTTTTTTTTGTCAGTCATGTGGCTTGAACTCAAGGCCTGGGCGCGGTCCCTAAGCTCTTTTGCTAAGGCTAGCGCTCTACCACTTTGAGCCACAGCACCACTTCTGCACACTAACTTCTTGAGCTAATGATTGAATACATACACAATGAATTTCAGCCATATTTAAACAATCACAAATTCATTTTTGTCTTATGAGAAAATGTGAAGGAGTTGGCTGTAGTGATAATGCCTGGAGCATCACCTCTTCTGAACAAAAAGGGCAATGACAACTCTACAGAAACACATATATTCCCATGTCATAATGCCATACATTGTGCAATTGTAGGTTGATTTAATGTTGTACTATTTATGGGCCTAGCATGATTCTGCTGTACCAGAATTCTGCTACACAAATTTTGTATTTAATGAACATCTACCAGGTATCAGAGATAATTAGGTAAATCCAAATGAATTGAGGAAATAGAAAAACAAATCTGCAATTAAAATGTTTATGTAATAGGAAATGCTTAAAGGGAGATTCATAAAATCAGTCACTAAAAAGCTTTTTTATTTTTTTTAGAGGAGAAGGAGGGAAAAGAAAAACATTTTTTTGTTTTTTGTTTTGAGATTGGAACAGCTAAGGACCACTCACAGAGTATGGAACTGATGTACATTTAAAATATAGTTTAAATATATTACAAGTGGGCAGAAAACAAACTGATACACATTTAAGAAGTTAGTTTAAATCTATCACAAGTGCATAGGAAATAATCTAGTGGACAACATTTAGTATAAAGCATTTCAGAAACATGTTTATATGAAGTTTGGTGCCAGTTTTCACTATTCCTTCTTTTGTCAATTATCACAAATGCAAGCAAATTACAGTAGCACATTGTCATTGGGGCTGTTCCGAGCAGTGAGTCTGGAATGACACTTTTGTTTGCTATGTTGAGACAAAAAGCCACTCTGCTCTACTTATATCTCTGGCTATTTAGAAGCCAACATTTTGACTGCTTAATAGCCCATTTTTGATTTTTTGTAAGAGCTGTACTATGGGTGCCGATTAGATTCATTAAAAATCTTCCAGAATCCCACTCTGAATTTGTCTGATTCTTCAGATCCTTTTCTTAAAAAAAGTGCATAGCTCCAAGTATTAACAAATAGATGGTGAGAGATTATATTTTAAACTGACTTTTGTTGTTTCCCAAATAGACCCCTTATTCTTACACAAAGAACTGATGACAGCTGTTACAAACATTTCCTGCTTCCCACATCCCTAAATTCATTGCCAATATTACTTTAAAGCATCAAGGATGACTACAAAACAGCCTACTCTGATTAATTTCTGTCATGCAACTGCAAGTCCACAATGGTCTTCTATTTCCTTTTAGCACACAGGCTTAGAAGAAAACATATATTAGCATTTACAGTGTGAAAACAAGAGAAACTCATAGCTTAAAGCTTTTAATATTTTAGAATTTAAGGGTGTATGAAATCTAAATTTATATTCAGAAAATGATACTTCAGGAAAACCCCAATCTTTAATGTAGTAGATTGGCATCCTCGGTCACATTCCACTGGAGTTGGAAATAATACTATACTCCAATGTGAAATATGGAGCGTTTAATTGGTGCAATAAAGCCTAAAGAGTTAACTTGTTTTAATCTTTGTTTTTAAAGTATATAGATGGGTATATTTGATCAATATATTTATACCTATAGTTAATAAAATACACATTATTTTAAGATATTTTTGAGTAGAATGTTACAAATGAGGAAAAAAATTGGGAACAAAATTTAAATATTTCTCTATAAACATTTGAATATATGCTGACTCCACTGTTCTTGCAAGTAACAAAAGCCAGGAGGTCCAAGGATTGGGAGTCTGGTTAGAGCAGTGGTAAAGCAACAACTCAGCATGTGTGATGATTAGAGGCCCTGAGGTTCAACCCTCAGCCTGAAAAGGGGAGGAAATAACATAACCTCAAACCCTGAGTCCTTTCCATTCTTTTCTTTTGGCTGGTGGTGAGGCTTAGGCACTGTCCCTGAGCTTTTATGCTCAAGGCTAGTGCTCTACCACTTTGAGCCACAACTCTACTTCTGATTTTCTGGAGGTTAACTGTAGATAAGAGTCTCATGGACTTTACTGCCTGGGTTGCGATCTTCAGATCTTAGCCTCCTGAGTAGCTAGGATGACAGGCATGTGCCACCACCACCCAGTTCCATTTTTTAAAAAAAAATCAAGTGTCTTGGCCTTATTGATAATAGAGTTATTATTCCTTAGGGTTCAATTCAGAAGCAGCCTAAAGGATTTTAAAATATTCCTATATTTTAAAATATTCCCATATGTGCCTAGTGGTCCTATAATGATGTCAAAACACTCAGATTTCCTAAAGATAGGAGAACTCTGTATTATAACACAGCAAAGCTCTCTTAACAATTATTTCCCAAGGTTTTAAAAGTTTTTTAAATAGTATTTTAACTTTTTTTTTAAATTCAGGACTTCAAGCTTTGTGCTTATTAGCTTGGCTGGCACTATACTACTTGAGCCATGGTTCCAACCTAGGGTTTTTTGTTTGTTTTTGGAGCTGGTACTGGGGCTTGAACTCAGGACATAAGAGCAGTCTCAACTTTTTTTGCTCAAGATTAGTGCTCTATCATTTGGGTTACACTCCACTTCTGGCTTTTTGGTGGCTACTTAAAGATAAGAGTCAGACACACTTTCCTCCCAAAGCTGGTTTCCAACTGTAATCCTCAGATCTCAGCCTTCTGAGTAGCTAGGATTACAGGTATAAACCACTGGCACTCAGCATGGCACATTATTACTTAAGCCAGCCTTCTACCTTCAGCTTTTGTTGGTTAATTGGAGATGAGTACCTTAATATATAAATTATGTTTTGTATTTTCCTATAGACACATGCATTATAAATGTATATGAAGAATCTAAAGAAATATTCATCTTTGGAATGAAATAAAAGGTTAATGAGTAATTTATACTTTTATTCACTCTCACAAGGTTTTGCTATGTAACCCAGGTTGGTATCAAACTTAGAATTCTTCTGCTTCAGCCTTCTAAGTGATTCTTATCCTTTTATGTTTTTGTTTCAATTTGAATTTGTATCTGATTTTCTATATATCTGATTTTATATGCATATGAATCTTTAATTTCTCAAAAATATAAATGGGGAGCATTGGTAAGGAGATTAAAGCTCATTTGTTTACTTTATTTTCTTCTTTGTGTCTCTGTATTTAGAAAAAAACTGGTACATGTCATTATTTTAAGGTAGAAAAGAGGAAAATCTCAATCTGCTCTCTCCATTCATATTAACATAACTTCCAGCCAGACAATCTATTACCTGCAATTCTGCAAAACAAAGGAGGTTGTTTCACTTTCTTATAATTCTAGGCTTTCCTTTTCGAAACTGTTCTACATAAGTGGACATATATAATTATTTACCGCATATTTTCAAACTGCAAATTTGATAAAGTATTAAGTATTATCTTCTATAAACAAGATACTTATTGTCAGAGTATATAAGATTCTTGAACATCATTTTCTGTCATTCCTTCCAAGTACTCCTGGTTGTAGTAGATATCTGACTAAAGAGCTCAATTCCTTATACAATGCCTTTCTGAAATAATAGAGCCAAAATTTTCTTAGAAACCATTGTAGCTTAATTAGGAAGTAAACTGGAAGTATTACTAAGGTGAGTAGACATATTTGTCTATTTACATATAACTAAGGATTTGTATGTTTCCCTTCTGAAAAGTTTCAATTTACCTGGCATTTTATAAGTTACTGCATCCTAAAATTTAAAAATGACATGTCGTATTGGATATAGCTGTAGTAACTTGTTATCACTGTGCAAAAGTAAATAAAGAATGGGGGGGGGGAGAATGACGGTCTTTTGTAGTTACTGGTCTTCTAAATTAGCCACTCCCCCACAATCACACCTGATAGTAGATGCTGATAATTTCCCAGGAAAGAATAATAATGAGTTAAATAGGTAGGAAAGAGAAACATGGCAAGAAGCACCACAATATCATCTGCCTAATAATTATAAAAAGGAAATAAGGGCTCTTGACTCTAATAAATATTTTATTACACTGCATCAGTAAGATAAATCTATGGAGGCATTCATTGGGAAACTTAAAACGATAAACATAGCTTTTATTTTGTAATCTGGACAAAGCCCAAATGATGACATATTTTGAAAATGTCATAATGTTTATCACTGCAAAAGCTTCTGGTCTGAATTATTTAATAGGAACTTAGCTGAATTAAAAATATTCTTGCCATCACTTTTGAATAGCTGATAAGAAGTAATGACTTCATATATCAATCAGTTAGTATTCTGTATCATTTCTTTATTATTGAGTTTCCTAATGTTTGAGTAATTCTTTAGAAACCTAGGAGCTTGTTTTCTTCTAGAATGATAAGATAGCCTAAGTCTTATAAAACACTGAACTGAAGCATGAGGAAGAGGAATTCTTGTCTGCCTCCCATGCCCTCAAACTATGGATGATGCTTTCTGATAAAAATACAAATTGTACAGAAA
The DNA here is from genome assembly GCF_000151885.1 of Dipodomys ordii. Lineage (NCBI taxonomy): Eukaryota > Metazoa > Chordata > Mammalia > Rodentia > Heteromyidae > Dipodomys > Dipodomys ordii. The sequence goes on from NW_012267381.1 coordinate 625,905, forward strand.
TATGCTTCAACTTGTAATCCTTTTTAAAAATGAAAGGTCTTTTTTATTTTTATGTTTTTGGTCATGGGACTTGAACTCAGGGCCTAGGTGCTGTCACTGAGCTCTTTCACTCAAGGATAGCGCTCTACCACTTTAAGCTACAGCTCCACTTCTGAAAGGGCTTTTTATTTATTTATTTTTAAATCTAAACCTCAGTCGACATTTCTTTTCTTTTCTTTTGTTTTGGTTGGTATTGAAGTTGGTATTATGCTTTCTACGCAGATGCTCTATCATGTGAGCCACACCACCTCCAAGCCTTAAAATTCTTTTTTTTAATCTTCTAATATTTATTTTTTAAATTTTATTTTATTTTCAAGGTGATGTAAAGAGGGGTCAGAGTTACATATGTAAGGTAGTAACTACATTTCTTGTCAAACATTGTTACCCTCTCCCTCGTTTTTCTCCCACAGGCCCTAAAATTCTTTCAAACATTTCTAATGTAAGGAAAAAGTTTGATGATAGGCTCTATAGGTTTTCTTTTTGATTTTATGTGTGCTTTATATATTATGGGTGCAAAACTAGGAAGTCAATCACTTGAGGAAGACAAATTTCCACCCCCAGTCTCAAGAAAATCCATCCATATGATTATGGAAGCACAGAAGAACAACTTAAAAAACAAACAGAAAATTAAATACTGTTAAAGCAGGATTTATTTTATTTCAATATATATTTACTCCAATAAAATAGTTATTATTGTTAAAAAAATCTTACCTGCTACTGAATTTGGCCGTGGCATGAGATACAAAGGAATAGATTGTACAGACTGAGATAAAACCGTTTCCAAATTTCTCTCTGGGATCTTGTTCAGACTATATGTGGAGGCAGTCATGTTTTCATCTACTCGATATAGACAAGAGTCCATGCTAGATTTTTGAGACTGCCAAGGTTTTAGGTTTCCTCCAGATCCTAATTCTTTATTGCTTTCTCCAACATATTTTGTGCGTTCAACATTTTCAGAATAGCTTGTCAGTGTAGCTGAAAGGGAAAAAAGATTAGAGTTTTAAAGAAATCAAAACAATTTGTTTGTAACTATCATAATTCATGATTAGATGAGAATATTAGTAACATTTTTTAGGTCTTTTAAAAATGATTACTTTTTAAAAAATATCCCAAATAGTTGCACAAAGAGGTGGTAATTCAACATGTTCAGTTACGTGTACAATCCATCCTGGTTAGTATCACCTTCTCCCTCTCATGTTTTCTAATCTTACCCATCTCCTTAAGTGACCTGGCTTCATTTTCACATAAGCAGCATTATATTTTTAGTCACTGATGATCATTTTCACCTCCAGAAACTTAAATAACTGAAACTAAAATAAAAGCACATCGCAAATATATTTAAGAAGTCTACCTAAATGGACTAAGCAAATTTATGTGTTAGTGCTAAGGGACCTACAGAAAGAGTATATCCATGTTGCTATTGTTTCTAATGTATTTATAAAGTACCATTTTGATTTTTTGTTGCTTTGTGTTTCCCTCCCTCATGGTATAACTCCTGTTTTCACTGTATTTGATGTTGGTATAATTTGGGGAGGGAAAGGGAAAAAACAAATTGTTTAAATAGGGATACAGGTTGACCCATTACAACAATGTGAAGCACAAGACGCTATGTTGGAAAACGAACTTTACAATTTAGGTGGGGTTGGGGGGTTGAGGGGTGGAGTGTAGTTGAGGAGGTGGAAGAGAAGGGATGGTAGGGGAAAAAGAAAGGAGGAGGCAACAATGCTTGATAAGAAATGTACTCATTACCTTGCTCATGTAACTGCAACCCCTCTGTACAGTATTTTCACAATAAAAAACTTATCAAAAAGAGTATATCCATGTTAAATGTTTCAGAATTCATCAAAAATGTATTTATATAATCTAGGTTATTGGAGACTCTCAGAGAACACTCACATCAAATTTCTATATTATTTTCATCCTTTTCTTTCATCCATTTAAGTTCATCACTTGGTCTCTTATGTGTAACAAAGAATTAGAATAAAATTAAAACTAAGTAGAAGTTAATAATATAGAAAGAACTTGCCCAAATAAATAAGCAATACATGTCCTTCTTGAATAGCCTTTCTCATAGCTCTAATCCTTTATACATCATTTCTCAGTAGCTGCTGAAGAATAATGTCTTTAATTAAAGAACTGAATTGTCTGACAGAATTTTATCCAAAACTGTACATGAATAGGAACATTTTCATCAACTCCAGAAATGAAAGCATTAAAATATTAAAATATAGATTATAAAATTTCCAGCAATAATTCTTTTTTTTTTTTTTGTCGGTCGTGGGGCCTGAACTCTGGGCCTGGGCGCTGTCTCTCAGCTCTTCAGCTCAAGGCTAGCGCTCTACCACTTGAGTCACAGCACCACTTCCAGCTTTTTCTGCTTATGTGGTGCTGAAGAATCGAACCCAGGGCCTCATGCATGTAAGGCAAGCACTCTACCACTGAGCCACCTTCCCAGCCCCCAGCAATAATTCTAAAAGAATAATTCTCCATGGAAATGTTTTTATAGGTAGTTCATTTTCTCTTCCTACATTCAAATGTACCTATTGCAAAAGAAAAGATTTACACTCATGAGACAATTTCCACAATACTTTTTAGTGAGGTTTTTTTTCTCTGTAACTTTAAATAGAATTCTTGATTTTGTACTAAAAGGAAAGATAGATTACCAAAAAAACCTAAAATTTTCTGTAAGAGAGTAAACTTGTGTTGTCATAAAAATCAAATGGCTATGGAAGAAGAAAGTTAATTAGGAAAGGTGGAAACATGAGAGGAGGAGAAATTATATATAAACACACACACACATTCAATTCTCAGAATTAAGAGAGAGAAGATGGAATGTATTTTTGGGTCCTACTTGAGAAAGAAAATAAGAAATATCATGCGATATCTTTGAAAACACAAAGATTATAGAAGCTAAGTTCCCACATTTACTATACTGTATTTCCTGATTAGCAATTAGTTGTAAAATTCTCAAGAAACAGACAACTTAGGTTCATTGTGAGAAGACAGCTAAGGAAATGAGAACAGATAAAATGACATTCTGCATTTTGGCTAGTCTTATAACCAAAGACAAATCAAGGCAAGTAGAAACAAAGGATAATGCATATGGGTGCCAATTTTGTAAAGGAAAAAAATCAGTTTGAAACTCATAAAATCTCTCAAAAGAATAGTGTGAGCAAATTAGAGACTAAAAAGTAACTCAGAGTCCAATAGCCTGTGGTGTTTTTTTTTTGATAACTACTAAACACCCAGAAACAGCTATGTGCTAAGCAATGCTCCTTTTTTTCTGCTATATAATAAGCTTTCATAATATTAACAATCATAGGAAGTTTGTACTTAACACTATAACATTTATTGTCTGCGCTAAGGACTGAAGCAGAACTTCATGCATACTAAGCACATGTTCAACCACTGAGCTATATTTCATGTCCCATTTTATTATTTTAAATTGTGTAAGTATCCATTATCTCTTTTGGTCATTAGTATAATAACTCTAAGCAGGGAGTGTTTTTACTATCCTTATTACATACCTGGGGAAACATATGCTTGACGAGATTTGGCATCCTGTTCACCTTGTTAAAAGGATAGCAAGAAACATTTGGGTTAGCTAACAATTTGGGTCTTAATCTAATGTTGTCACTTAACTCTTTTGCAGATATGCCTTGCCCTCTTCACTGTACATTTTGAGAAGGTAAAATATGTAGTTTCAAGGGTTTTTCAGATTTAAATAATAAAAGAATCCTTTATCATCAGCTCTGTAATACCTTCATGATAAAGAGAGGTTAAACAAGTCTAAAACTCTGTTACCATCTGCAAAAATTACAAAGAATTATTGAGCAGTAAAGCACCCTCAGGTGCTACAGTAGTTTTGGAGAATGCTCCAACCAACAAAATGTAAGAGGTAAGAAGTAAATTAGCTCATTCTTCATTGCAATATTTTCTAGCACTTACATTAAAAATATTTCTACTAAAGATATAAATATATTTGTTACCTGGGTAATTATTTAAGCAAATAAACTGCCTAACTTCTGCAAAAGAAAAAAATCTTAGAGGATGTAACTTAGAGATATATATTAAGCTTTGAAGAGTGGATCCAGAACTGGTGAAATGTTTGTCACTACTCTGCCAAGTACAGGACATGGTAAAGACTCTGTTTGTGTGTATGTGTATGTATGTATGTATGTATGTATGTATGTATGTATGTATGTATGTATGTATGTGTGTGTGTGTGTGTGTGTGAAAGAGGGGGGAAGAGAGGGAGGGAAAGAGAGGAGAGAGAAGAGGGGGGAGAGAGAGGGAGAGAGAGAGAGAGAGAGAGAGAGAGCACAGTAGTGGGGGAGGAAATCAGTAGAAATGTCCAATCAGGTGTTCTATTTCAGGGTACTGCTAAATAATTAAATAGATGCTGAACAATCAGATTTTGAGAAGGCTGTAGTTTTAACAGTACTCAAAGACTTCAATAAAAGTCCTTGTAATACATTTCCCAACTCCTCGTCATTCCAAATAACAATCTCATATTCACCTAAATTTAGACATCTGTTTTGACTAATTTAGAACATTTGATCAGGTAAATTAGGGAAAATAATATTTTATACAGAGAAGAAATGCATGCAAAGGCAGAGATACAAAAGACAGCACTTCTTTGAAAGAAACTAAGCTCAATAAGGCTAAGAAGTAGAATTTGGTGATATAGTTGGGACCAGAAGCATGCTGACAAAAGTTTAACACTGCCTTTCTCAAAACAAAGGCAAAAGCAACAACAGTAAATTCTGATTTATCTGTAGTGTTTGCTGAACCCCTGGTATAAATGTAAACTTGGTGTGTGATTTTAAGCTATGATTTCACAACTAATCAGCTCAGAGAACTAAGAAACTTCAACAAGTAGATTTTTCTGGTAATATTTGGCTGTAGCAAACTACTTGGTAAAGACATACAGAATAGACATAGACCAGGTTAGACTGTTACTTGTAGACCATATTTTAATTTTACTTTATCCTGTTTATCCTAAGGGCAACTGAGGAACATGATTAAAAGATTTGAGGGTCATAATCAAATTTCCAGCTTAAAAATTACCTTAAAACCAGGTGCCAGTGGCTCTTGCCTGTAAGTTTAGCTACTGAGGAAGCTGAGATTTGAGGATCATGGTTTGAAGCCACCATAGGCAGGAAAGTCAGGAGACTCTTACCTCCAAGTAATCCCAAAACCAGAAGTGGATCTGTGGCTCAAGTGTTGACAATGTTTTGAGCAAAAAATCTCAGGGTCAGTGTCCTGGCCCCTAGTTCAAGGCACTAGGATGGGAACACACACACACATACACACACACACACACTCTCTCTCTCTCTCTCTCACTGTGGTTTAAATGAGGAGAATAAGAAAAGTATTGTTTTAACCCCCCCTTTTAAAAAATATCACAGACCTCTATGACACTGAGGATGCCTAATGAAACTTTAAAAAATTATTAGCTTTATTAGTGTGTGTTAATTGTACAAATGAGTTTCATTGTGCTATTTCCATACATAAACAATGCAAATTTGATTATATTCCATTACTTTATCTCCCCTCACTTCCCCCTTCTTTGTACAATTCTTAAAAGTTTCATTATTCTGTTTCCATACGTGTAGATAATATACTTTGATTATATTCACCCATCCCATCTCACTGATTCACCTCAAACAGTTCCTTTTTTACTTTCCTATCATTTTGTTTTTAGATTTAGATTTCACTTATGTCAGAAAACATGTGGGAGGATTGGGTGGGGGTGCGGGAGAGGATGGGACAGGGAAACAAAGGAGGAGGCTACAATGCTTGATAAGAAATGTACTCATTGGGGCTGGGAAGGTGGCTCAGTGGTAGAGCGCTTGCCTTGCATGCCTGAGGCCCTGGGTTCGATTCCTCAGCACCACATAAGCAAAAAGAAAAAGAAGTGGCGCTGTGGCTCAAGTGGTACAGCGCTAGCCTTGAGCTGAAGAGCTGAGGGACAGCACCCAGGCCCAAGTTCAGGCCCCACGACTGGACCCAAAACAAACAAACAAAAAAAGAAATGTACTCATTATCTTGCCTATGTAATTGTAACCCCTCTGTATAGTATTTTCACAATTAAGAAAACATGTGATGCCTATCTTATTGATTCTGGCTTATTTCACTTGTAATGACTCCAGCTGGTTTTTTAAAAAAAGTTTTTAGTGTGTGTGTGTGTGTGTGTGTGTGTGTGTGCATCTGTGTGTGTGTGTGTGTGTGTATGTGTGTGTGTGTGCATGTGGGTTCTAGTCCTGGGCTTAATCTGGGGTCTCATGTTCTTAGTTGGCTTTTTGACTCAAGGCTAGTGTACTACCACTTGAGTCACACCTCCACTTCCAGTTTTGTTTTGTTTTTTAACTAGTTAATTATTTTTTGGAGACAACAGTCATTCAGATTTGTCTACTAGGGCTGATGGGTCAGATGTCAACCTTCTGAGTTGCTAGGGTTAGAGATGCATGCCACTGGTAGCAGGCTGTCATGATCTCCAGTTCTATCCATGCTTCCTGAAAATGATAGTTTTATTCTTTTATTCTTATGCTCATATAATTAATTTTCTTTATCCATTTATCAGTTGAAAGGCATCTAAGTTTATTTCAGAGCTTGGCTGCTGTTAATAGTGCGGTAACAATCATGGAGAAGTCTCTATTGTATACATGCTCAGGGGTGATACAGAAAGATGATATGGTAGTTTCCTTTTTAGCTTTTTTTTTTTCCTGACTGGGAGACTTGAACTCAGGGCCTGGGTACTGTCCCTGAGCCTCTTTGTGTTCAAGGCAGGTGCTCCACCATCTGATTTTGAGAGTGGTTAATTGGAGAAAAGGGTCTCTTATCTCCGATTAACCATCTGAAAACTGAAGTGGTGCTATGGCTCAAAGTGGTAGAGCCCTAGCTTTGAGCAAAAGGAGCTCAGGGACAGTACCCAAACCCTAAATTCAAGACCCATGACCAAGCAAAAAAAGCCATTCTAGTGGTTATGCAGTAGTGCTTAATTGTGATCTTAATGTGTGCTCCCTTAATGATAAATGATAGCAAGTATTTTTTTCATGGGTTTATTCACTGTCCAATTATATAAAATGTCTACTCAAATCTTTTGAATATTTTAAAATTAGTCTGTTTTCTGCAAATCCAGAACACCCTGATTTCTTATTCTACCTTTATTGATGATGATTAAAATTTTATGCCAGATAAAAGTCTTAGGTCATTCTCCTGGGAGCATTATTTTTAAAACTATGAAAGCAATTGCAATAATTAGGACCAGAGATTTTTAAGTCATACGTTATCTGAGCTTCAATTTTAGCCTTGTCTTTAACATCTCATGACCTGGGAACAATTATTTTTGAGTTTGTTTTATAAATAGAAGAATAAATATGATCTTTATTATAGTAAACAACATGGAGTTATTTTACAGCTAAACTGGGCTAATTCTATGCTCATCTCTAGGGATGGCTGAAAGTCTGATGTTGATTTTTGACCAGGATAGATTTATAATTTGATGCTCAAAGTTTAAAACACCCCTAGGAGCATACAGGATTAGTTGTTTATTGACAAGTTATACATAAATGACTTAAGACAGTCTGGCTTGGCTATATGGCCAGAGGGACATCAAAGTCCTCAGTGGGAACTTTTTGGGAAAGTTTCTTTGCACAAGTCTGAAGACAGAGCACATAACTCTGTGATTAAGAAAGGATCCTGGAGAGCTGCACCTGGAAGTGTCTTAAGGTCTCTGCTTGCCTGTACTTTCTCTAGCTCTATTGTATCTTTACTGAAAGGGATTTCTTGGTGTGTTTTTGATTGAATGTTATATATCCTTTCAATTATCTGATCTTGTGAAAACTTGAGATTACCTTCTTATAGGATTACTGTAAGGATTAATAGTGGTACATGAGCCATCATCTGTGCTCAATGTTTCCTTTTTATGATAGTATTAAGGTCAATTATACAGGAAAAATGCTCTGTTTGGTCTCCTCAATTTTTTTTGTGTGTGTTACTGGGTTTTGAACTCAGGGTCTCTGGCACCTGCTAGGCAAATGCTCTGAACCTCTTGAGCATATACCTCAAGACTTTCTTAATAATTTTAATGAATAAAGTGTCCAGACTACTTTAATAAACATGCAAGACATTATAAATATAACCTTATGGCTGCCAGAAATTTACTTAGTGCTATGTAGGTGGGAAAGGTGATATAGTATAATAATTAGGTAACCAATACTTCACATTTCTGAAAACAAGTGGGAAAAGCATGAAAAAAATGAATGTAAATGCTCTAGTGTTCAGTTAATGACTAGAGGGGCATTTAGATCAAACAACACATAAGTATCTGCTAGAATTTACATTACTAAGAAAACAAAGAGTCTCAATTATGTTTTCCTGGCATTTCAAGAAGTAAAATGCCAGGAAAACATAATCACTGAACAATGGACATGGTTATAGATATTTAATCTGCATAAGTGCTAAGTTATACAAGGATATATAAGATCAAATTTCTCAATGAAATCAAAATGAAAGGTCCTAACATTTTATTAAAAGGAAAAAATACAAGACTGTATTCTTCTAGAAGAGAATATAATTTTAAGAGAAACGAAAGTCAGAAACAAAAACTGAGTCACCTTCCAGTTAATAACTTTGCTATATACACACACACACACACACACACACACACACACACACATAGACACACACACACATATATATATCTCGACACCAAAATGACCACAGTTAAAACTAAAAATAAAAAAGGAGTGCTGAGTTTAGAAAGAATTTTGTAATTCTAACTACTTGGGAGGTAGAGGTAGAAGGATTATAGTTTGAGGCCAGCTTGGGCAAAAAAAAAATACAAGATGCTATCTCAAACACAAATTAGGTAGGTTCTGGTAGCCCATACCTATAAACCTAGCTATATAGAGAATAAGGATGAGGAAGACTGGAGTTCCAGTATAGCATGAGTGGAAAAGTTGGAGAGATTCTATCTCAATGGAAGAAAGTGGGCCCATGAATGAAATGAAAAATAAGAGGATTGCAGTTCAGGTGCATGCCCAGGCATGAGACAAGACTTTGCCTCAAAAATAACCAGCACACACAAAAAACAGGTTGGTGATGTGGCCCAGTGGTAGAATATCTGCTTAGCAAGTATGAAGCTCTAAGTTCAAACCTCAGTAACACCAAAAACAAATAGAAAAACAAAAGAAAAACAAAACAACTCACAGGCATTTGGTGATTCCTATCTGTAAAACTCTCCACTTGGGAGAAAGAGGTGAAGAGGATCAAAGTTTCAGGCAGCCCAAGCAAAAATGTTTGAGAAACTTCATCTCAAAGAAAGAAGGTAGGTGTGGTGGCTCACACCTGACATTCTAGTTGTAACTGGAAGAAGCATAAAACAAGTTGACTAGTTCAAGTATGAGCCCAGGAGAAAAAAGTAAGACCCTATTTCAAAATAATCAGTACAGGGGCTGGGAAGGTGGCTCAGTGGTAGAGCGCTTGCCTTGCATGCATGAGGCCCTGGGTTCGATTCCTCAGCACCACATAAGCAAAAAGAAAAAAGC
>NW_012267381.1:637622-658507 GCF_000151885.1 Dipodomys ordii
TATTCTGAAATTTCTTTGTCCACTCTTAGTCAATTAGACTGCAGCATTGAGGTCATTCACTCTTACTTTGTGTGGACTTATTTGTCCTTTTACAAAATTTGGTAAAATTATAAATATATAATTATAATTATTATATCTTTTCAATTGATTCTTATCCCTCTAATTTTGGAATGAAGTCAGTTTTATCAGATATGAGTCTAGTTGTTCTTGCTTGTTTTTGGATTCTGGATGCTTGGAGTATCACTTTCCATCCTTTAATGCTCTCAGTCTATCATGCCTCTGAGATGACTTTCTTTCAGACAACAGTTGGGTCTTGCTTTGTAAGCCATCCAGCCAACTATATCTTTTAGTTAAGATATTTAGCATTATTTACATTTAGCATTATTGTTGTACTAATTCCTCATTTTTTATCTTACTTGCCTCAAGAACTTTATCATTTATGTGTATTATTATGATGATGATGATGATTATGATGATGATGTTGGTGCTGGTACTGGCACTTTAACTCACTGGCACTTTAACTGAGCTCTTTAACTCAAGCCTAGCGCTCTACCACTTGAGTCACAGCTCCACTTCTGGCTTTTTGTGATTAATTGGAGATAAGAATCTCACAGACTTTTCCTGCCTGGATTGGCTTTGAATTGCAATCTCAAACCTCAGCCTCCAGAGTAGCTAGGAGTAATAACAGGTTTGAGCCTCTGGCATTCAGCTAAAATATATTTTTTAGTATCTTTAAGTAGTTATACAAAGGGGTTGCCAGTCAACAAAGAAGTTTATGAATACAATGTCAATGTCATCATTTTCAACGTTCTCCCCCATTCTTCCCACCCCACCTCAATTTTCTTTATTTTGTAGGCTACACATTGAATTTTATGACTGCATTTTTTCTCACTTCCTCTCTTCATTCATCTATCCCTTCCCTTGACTGTACTGCCTCCTTTTGAGTACCAGTTTCCTGGTATTTATTCTGTTGGATTATAAGTTAGCCTTTCTAAGGAATTACACTGGAATTCTTCCCTGAATCTACCATATTTCAGTACACTTATGTACACTTGCATACCACCCTGAGTATTTACTTATATACTTACAAATCAACTGTGGCTTCCACATATGAGAGGAAATATGCATCCTTTGTCTCTCTGGGCCTGACTTCACTTAACATGATTTTTTCCAGGTACTTATATTTCTTTTCAAATAATGCAGTATCATTCTTTCCAACAGATGAGTAAAATTCCATTATGTCTATCTACCATGTCATCAGGCCAAATTTCTACAGTAGACTTTAGGCTTGTAAAAACTATAGCCCTGCAGCTAGAACCGCCAGTTCTTTGTCACAAGGATTGGTCTGATTTACTTTGTGGATGCTGCTTTGGGTTTTTACCTCAATCCCCTCCTCCCTCCCACCACTGGTGGGGTTGGAGTTGTGGATGGATTACTATTTTAGTCTCCATCTTTCTATTTCCTGTTCTTTCTTAGCTGTTCAGATCCATTTTTCTTGATTCACAATGCTTTTTCTCTCTCTCTTTGAAGTATACTGTTTCCTTTGTTGCCCCGACTCTTCTCATTTATGAAGAAAACTTCCAATTTGGCTTCTCACACCAGTACCTCTCACCTACTCATATTATCTCCATTCCTGATACTGTGAACAGGAATTAAAGCAGATAGTGTCAAGAAATAATCACAGTTCCTTGATACGTGATAGCCATGGTTCTTAACATCTGATACTTAGTCAAAAAATTGCAAGAAATGTTACAGTTCACATCTGACTCTTATAAAGTATTTACCTCTAGTCAAGTAAAGATACATAATTTCTAATCAACTGTGCCTTTATCAGAGTGTTTTTGTATCTGCTACAAACTGCTAATAATTGAGTTGAAGATAATTTAGATATATTCCTACAATCATGTAGATGAGTAGGAATTTCTTTTTAAAGAATATATTACAAAGTTCACAAGAAAAAAAGGCATATATCTCTGCTTAGATTCAAGTTTCAAGTTCTTCATGCTCAAGCCTGTCATAAGAATACACTGTTGAAGTTCTTGAATCATAAGCAAAGAAACAACATTGTTGTAGAGGGCAAAGATAGGCTACCTTGTTTATAGTAAAAACAAGGAATTAATAGATGCTTTGAACAAACAGACCCCAGAACAATTCAAGTTGAGGCTAATTAGCATTTTAAAAATGCAGTATTGGGGATTGAACCCAGGACCACAAGATTTCTAGGCAAGCTTTCTACCATTTAATCTTAATGTCTTCTGTGTTCACAGAGCTCTCTACTATACCAGTAAAGAATAAACTTTTACTAGACAGTGTTGGTAGAGAGATGACATATGGGTATTAACAGAAATAACCAACCCTACAGAATGTTTTCTATTATCCCCTTCTAATTCCTGATAAGTCTGCAGAGGGACTGCTTTCATTTTATTGACCTTTATTTCTCTCTCCAGCATCATTAAAAAGACAAAGACAAGCCATATTTATATATTTATTCATACATATGTAAAATATTTTTTAAAGTAAATGTGTGTAATTAATTACTTTTTGGCAATACTGGAGTCTGAACTCAAGGCCTTGAGCTTGCGAGGCGGTGCTCTACTCATTAGAACCATGTTTTCAGCCCTTTGGCTTCAGTTATTTATTTATTTATTTATTTTGGGGGGGGGAGGTCCAGTCGTGGGGCCTGAACTCTGGGCCTGGGCACTGTCCCTCAGCTCTTCAGCTCAAGGCCAGCGCTCTACCACTTGAGCCACAGTGCCACTTCCAGCTTTTTTCTTTTTGCTTATGTGGTGCTGAGGAATCGAACCCAGGGCCTCAGGCATGCAAGGCAAGCGCTCTACCACTGAGCCACCTTCCCAGCCCCTTCAGTTATTTTTTTAATAAATTCTCACATTTTTGTCTGGGCTGACTTATACCAATATTCTCCTATTTCCAATTCCTCCACAGCTAAGATGACAGGGCAATGCACCCAGATTATTAGTTGAGACAGGGTGTGGGTAATTTTTGCTTGAGCTGTCTCTAAACCAGAATCTTCCCAGTTTCTGTCTCCTGATTAGCTGAGATTACTGAGTGACTGTATCTGGTCAGGTATAATTATTTTAAAAAAGACAAAAAAGAATACAAAATGGTTAATATAAAAGCCAACTTACCAATGATTCCACTGTCTCTGCTTTCAAGGGTGGAAGTTGGACTGGTAACAGCCCCATAACTACAGTCCTTGGCAGTTGCATTTGTACTGACTGGTGGGAGGGTAGAACAGGGGCTACTTGCTGGTGGAGAGGCAGTGCTGCTAGTCAGGGTGGAGCAGGGACTTATTCTCTGGGTAATTGCTGAAGTCTGAAAGATTAAACAACAAAAAGTAGGATAAGTACATTAGGTATCATAGCAAAATACTATCTTTATGAATAAACAATCTACACATACAATTTTTTTACCACTATTAGGCTTTGTTTTTTTTTCCAAGATAAGAGAGTCTACAATTAAGGTAAAAGTTGATAAAATAACATCAGTAGATACTTGTGGCCAGTTTTTCTGCTTAGGTAACAACTGTTCCAAGTACTTTTGCTAACAGAAAATAGGAATTTCTTATTTAACACGTTTCTAGTTCAACTCAAAAGTCCCCAGAAGGCACAGAACTTTCCTTTGTTAATAATTTAGATTACAGAATAGACATTTACTAGATAGAAAAAAGAAATAATAGCTCATAGCCAAGAATAAATAAAAATTTTGATACATAGACAGCTGTCTAGAGACAATAAATAAATGCAGAGAGAAATTATTTATTCTCTCTAAAGTAAATGTTAACTCTCAATGTTAGCTTAATACAAAATGAAATTTCTTAGTAGAAAATAACTACACACTAAGATTGACCTATATCATGAGTGATCCCTTCACTGCAAACTATCTTCTTTGAGGTTTTTAATGCAAAAGATAAAACTACGATAAAATTTATAAGGTCCATCCTAACGTCTTAGAAACTGTTGAGAGAAGAAAATAAATTTGGAACTTGAATATCACTTTCAAAATTTGGTCTTTTGCGGAAAAATTATGTATACCAGTTTGCTGTCCTAGATTCAGTCACCACAGTACTATTTGCAGGATATTATGACTGTAAGATTTTTCCTAAATATAGCAGTCATCTATTAATATGCTCTTTAGATCAGAAGTCACCAAATGAACATGGCCTCTTAGTTCTTAATAATTTCCTAAGAATAGAAATTCTAGTGTTCAATTTAACCAGCTTCCGTTGACAGTATTAAACAACTACCATTTTGACTTATTGTTAATATTTTATATCTACAGAAAGCTTAAAACATATTTCTACTTAAAACATATTTCTACTATTTCTACTACTTATTAATCTGGTATGAAAGGCATAATAAATAGCATTTTCTTCTAAGAAATGTGAAAATGAAACATCAAAAGTATGAAAGCAATGAAATAGCCACATAATTCATATAGTCATACATACATTTATATGCTAACTTTATTACATGTTACTTTATACTTTTTAAGATATTTTACAGCTTGTGGAGCATTTTAACATTAAAAATGTAACTTGACCCTTGAAACAATCCTGTAATGTGTTATTTCTTGTTATACTAGAATATTACAGTGTAGCTGTTAAGAACACAAAATATAAAATAAGAATATTTGTATATTCTCTCTAACAATGTGATTACATTTTCTTATTTGAATATTGAAATATGAGTCAACACTATTACACTGAATTGTAATGAAATTTAAACAAAACAATACAAGTAATGCAATTAGTGCAGTGATTGGTATACCTGAAGCATTTAATAATGGTCAGTTCTTATTACCTATAAAAAACATCCCAAGCTCAGAGATTAAGTGACATCCCTTAGTTTAAAAATGGTAGGTGCTGCGGGTGCCGGTGGCTCACACCTGTAATCCTAGCTACTCAGGAGGCTGAGATCTGAGGATAGCGGTTCAAAGCCAGCCCGGACAGGAACTCTTATCTCCAATAAACCACTAGAAAACCAGAAGTGGCACTGTAGCTCAAGTGGTACAGCGCTCACCTTGAGTTGAAGAGCACAGGAACAGTGCCCAAGCCCAGAGCTTAAGCCCTGCGACCACCCCCCTGCCCCCCGCAACAAAAAAGGTAGGTACTAAACCTGAAACTAGGATATATGTTCTCTACATGCTGGTTCAATGGCTTTTCTGTTATGATGTGGTTTGTTAATGATTCTACTTATTTATATAAGATTATTTTACTCAGAACATCTATAAGCAAGGCATATTCCATAGAGTTGTGACTTTTTTTCAGAAATCACTATAACATGAGGAACCTCAAAAATGAGAAGCACAAATTTTATCAGTTCAGGAAATGTTATCTTGTATAAAAAAGGAGTCTTTGGTAATACTCAGGCAATAATATATAAGATTTATATCATGTTACTTGGTCATTATTAGTCATATATTGATTAGATATGAATGTCAAAAGATAAAAAATAGATGTTTTATTTACCCCAGTATTTATATAACCTTCAATATGTCACTTTCATTTTTTATCCATAAAGTATAGCATATTGACATGTATACAATGTAAATTGGTTTTTAAAAAAAATTGATCAGGACTGCCAATGGGAAGATTCTTTTCCTGTAAGAGATACCAAGAAAAATCCCACAACTAAATCTGTAATATGCTATCCACTGATAATAAGAACTCTGAAGAAAATAAAGCAAAGGGACATCAGGATGAGTAAGTGGTATTAGATAGAGTCATTAAGGAAGATCTCTCTGAGACAGAAATATGAAGTAGAATGCTGAGTGAAGTGAGGTAGAGAATTATGCATGAAGAGCATACCAGTAAGAATATGTTTTATGTTCAAGGAGTAATAGGATGCCAGAAAGGGTGGAGAGCAGTTGACTGGTGAATGTGAAAGGGGAGAAAATAATGTAGGAAAGCTATCAAGGGAGGAGATCAGATAGTGCCTTTCTTGGTTGTAGTAGACTTTAAATTTTATTAATGTGATGGAAATTCAATGGTAGATTAAAAGCAGAGAAGTGATAGAATCACATTTGTTAAGGATCACTCTGGCAACTGTGTGAATATAATGTATGAGGATAAAAGTAGAAGTAAGGAATGATTAGGAAGACACTTTTAAAAAATGATCTTTAAGTAGTGGTATAAAGGAGTTGACATTCAATGAAGCAGTTTATGAATATGATTCATCTTGGTCAATGTTACCCCTTTGAGCATGCTTACCCCTTTCTCCCAATCCTCCTTCCCTAATTTTTCCTAATTTTGTAAGATGCATTGACTTTTTTTTTAAACTGCAGTTGAGGTCTATTTACTAAGTACCTATTAATGGTTGACATTGTTCTAGGTTCAGAGGATTTAGCACTGAAGTGAACAAAAATCCCAGCTGTTCTAGTTTAACATGCTTATCAAAATTGCAGTTGCTGGGGGAAAAGATGACTGACTTAAGACTCAGGTGAAGCAGGAAAAGTAGTAAGGAGGAATCAGACTTAGTATATATTTTGAAGACAAAATCCACAATTTTCTAGAAGAGTAAAGGAGGGATATGAGAGAAACTAAGAATGGCTCCAATACTTCTTTTCTAAGCAAGTAAGTGATACCATTTGCTTAACTGAGAAGTTGCAGAATGAGCAGGCACTGGTGGGGAAATGAAAAAAATGCTTTTAATATTTTAAGTTAAAATATTAAATTTTATATATTTTAAACATGTAGTTTGAAAGTACTAAATAGGCAGTTTCACACAAACATCTCTAGATT
The DNA here is from genome assembly GCF_000151885.1 of Dipodomys ordii. Classification (NCBI taxonomy): domain Eukaryota; kingdom Metazoa; phylum Chordata; class Mammalia; order Rodentia; family Heteromyidae; genus Dipodomys; species Dipodomys ordii. The sequence goes on from NW_012267381.1 coordinate 644,383, forward strand.
TGTGAGAAAAGAGTGCAAAAGGCAAAGAAAAGGGGGAAATGATGGGACTAGAGATAATTCAGGAATTAAGATAGCATTTATAGAACTAAGGATTGAGCAGAATCAGTAAGTATATAAATTTTATAAAAACTTCCCAAGTGCACTCAGCAAAACCAATGACCTAAGAATAAAAATAAGAGATCTAAAGGCAGGTATGTGCACTGAAATTATCCCTGTAGAATTTATTATGACATAACTAATATATGACATAGAATTTTCACAAATGTTTATGTATTGTGCAGTTTGAAATTAATTTTGCCATTTTTCTGAACAAAATGCTTACAAGACATTTATGTTAATAATTAAGATTACATAAATGAATCAGATTCTTGGCAATTTCTTTGCTATCCTTAAAAGATAGAAAACAGCCCAAAAAAGAAAACTATTAAATGGAATTTTAATCACTGATGTTTTAAAACTTTTTAGACCATTCACTTTTTCATGTTTTCTACTTTTCTAACATGTATTTAAAATTTCTTAGGTAAATCTTTATATTCTATACATTTGGTTGCATTTATTTTTCTTTATTGTACTTTAAAATACTGGATAATTTGTGTGATTTCATGATGTTTAGGAGTATATTAATTACTATTAAATATATGAGAATTATTTTTTTTCTGGTGGTACTGGGGTTTGAGCTCATGGCCTTTGTGCTTGGTAGGCAGGCATTCTACTGCCTAGCCATAATCCATCTATTTTAGGCTTCTCATACTAGCTAGAATGAAAGGTGTGGACCACTGTACTCAGATCTCAGTTGAGAAGGGCTACTGTAAACTTTTTTTTGGTCTGGGCTGGCCTTCTCAATCTCAGCTTCCCAAGTAGATAGTATTTTTAAGTATGAGGCATTGGTGTCTAGTTACATTTGGGCTTTTTTTTTTCTTTTGCAGTATTTGAGATTTGAATTCAGGACTTCATACTGAGCTATCACTTGACCCATGCCTCTAGCTTTACTATTTGCTGGTTATTTTGAAAGAAAGTATTATGGACTTTTCTGCCCAGACTGGCCTCAAGCTGTGAACCTCTGTATGTCAACTTCCTAAGTCATTAGTGTTCCATTATTTGAGGATCTTAAAAGTTTTCTTTTAACTTTAAATTTCTAAGTAACCATTTTATAATTCTACTGTCATCAAAGTAATTGGTATATTTTAAAGTTTGTGAAGAATTTCTGCTCCACATTTTACCAGTTTAGTCAATAATCTATGTGTACGTGAAAACAGTAAAATACTCATATGTCAATTTTGTTGGCTGGCTGGTTTGCTTACTTGCTTGCATATTTATTTATTTATTCTTTTTGGATTTGAAATCAAACAATATGTAAAAAGACAGTAATAAACTGAAGAAATATTGTGACTATGGAAAATGAAGTTATACTTCAAGCCTCAAATTGTATTGAACACTTGGGACTGTTCCTTTCAGAATGAATACACACACACACGCGCGCACACACACACACACACACACACACACACACACACACACAATTTTTCTTCTAGTATAAGAAGCTGATTCACATTGCATTTCACAAAGCTGACAGCAAGCAACTTTTACCTGATTTTCATCCTGCACCTCCATCCCGTACTGGTCACCTGGCTGAACCTCTGTGACTTTCTCACCAAGGAGGAAACCCAGGCGCGTCATGAGTGTGTTTGCAGCCTCATCTACAGATGGAGGGGGGCCAAGTTCCTGCTCAGCATCATCTATAACAAGAAAGCATGGAAAACCATTAATCTTTCATGCTACAGTGCTCTGGTCTTTGCCTAGGTTTATACTGTTTGCTCATTTCTTCAGTGTTCACATTGTGAACCCAAAATTCTAAATTACAGTACGTGTGCAGATAGTCCCACTTTTAAAGACTATAATTTGATATACAGTATACTGAAATTATCCTCAATTTATCTATTGGGGACACTTGAACTTGGGAGGATGTTTTTGTTTCTTATTAATCAGAAAAAAAGTTGCTATTTCTTTGGTAATTACTTTCCTAACACAGTCCTAGTCTTGACATCTAGTTCCTAGTCATAATCACTTCACTCAGGTTCTTTTACCATGTTTTTTTTTTCTTTTTAACAGTTTGCATAGTCAATTTGTATTTTGAAATAATTTCAAGCTTACTAAAAATGTTTCAAGAACAGTACAAAGAATACTTTTTCTTAGCCATTTCAAAGTTACAGATGCCTATGCCCTCAGATGGTATGCATTTCTATAAACAAGATATTCTTTTATAAAACCCACACTATCAGCAAAGAAATGAGTAAAGTAACATTTCATATATCTATCAGCTCTTCCACAGACTTCACTTAAGTTTGAATGTTTGCTCAGTAATGTCTTTTTACAGAAAAAGAATGCAATTCAGGCTTATGCAATTCACTTAGTAATTAATTCTCTTCATCTCTTTTAATCTGTAATGATTCTTTAGTCTTAAGACTTTCATGACCTTGACACTTTCCAGAATTATAAGCTTGCACACCACTCTTTAGAATTTACTTCTTGATTTGATCCAGGTGATATATACATATTATATACATATATACACACATATATGTATATATACACATATATACATACATACATGTAATTTTTTAGCAGAAATATCACAAAAGCACTACTGTGTTAACTTGGTCAACTGGATTTTATGGTGTAAGATTTTTTTTTCAGTTAAAAAATCATCATACTTTATCCCTTTGTAATTACTAATATCAAAGGTAGTATGAAATTTATGTAAATGTTTCATTTCTCAACATACCTGTGGTAACATATATATAACAAAATTTTCCCTTTAGCCATTTTAAGTTAGGATTCAGTTAATACATTTACAATGTTGTATGACCTTTGCCACCATTCATTTTCCATCAGCCCCAACAGGAACATTATACCTATTAAAAATAACTTTTACATTTCTTCCTTTTATTAACTCCTAATGACTGCTATTCTACTTTCTGCCTCTGTATAAGTACCCATTCTAGGGACCTCCTGTAAATGGAATCATACAATATTTGCCATTTTGTGTAATTCTAATCTCACTGAGCAAAATGGTTTCAAGGTTCATCATATTATCATATATATACATATACATATATATACATACACATACAGACTTGGCCCATTATTTTTAACTTGGCCCATTATTATTAATGCTTCTTGAGTTAATTACAATAATAATTTTCCTAAATTCCATTTTTAATCTCAACTGTCTGTGCAAAAGAACAAGTAATCCAACCTGGTGCTCATGCCTATCATTTTAGTCATTCAACAGGATTAGATCTAAATTATTGAGGTTTGAAGCTAGCTGGGGTAGAAAAGTGCATGAGACTCCAACTCCAAAATAACCAGAAAAAGTTGGAATGGAGGTTTGGCTTAAGTAGTAAAGTAAGTAAGCAAGCTAAGTGAGGATGAAGTCCTGAGTTCAAACCCAAGTACCACCAAAACCAACAAAAAAGAATAAGTAATTCAATTAATAAATTGGCAAATGAGAACCAGAGTTCTCAGCAGTACAAATGACCAATAAACATGAAGAAATATTTGATATACTTAGTTAAAGGAAATGTAAATGAAAATGCTGAGATTCCATCTCACACCAGTCAGAATGGCAATCATCAAGAAAAAGAACAAATAAATCTGAAGAAGTATGGAGAGAAAGAAATCTTCATACACTGTTGGTGAAAATGAAAATTAGTACAGACACTATGGAAATGCAAATTACTCCAGACACTATGGAAATTCTTCGAGAAACTAAACAAAAGCACTATAAAATGAAATCCATCAGGAACTCTTAAAAAGAATAGGACTAAGGAGGGGAACTAAGAAAGTAACATAGAGGGGCTGAATTTAATCAAAGCACATTTTATGTATGTCAATGGAATCTTTTTGCACCAAGAATTTATGCTAATGAAAAAGCAATTAAAAAGAATGTTACAAAACTCTTTTTTAATGGAGTTAAATATTTATGTCCTTTTAACTTATATGCATTAACTTATAATGCCACATGGTTTTATAACAACTACAAAAGATTCTTATTATTTTAGGAAACTCAGTATCACACTTTTAAACAATTCCAAATTCCCAGAAAATAAGATTTTTATTATTATTCAGTATAACATTTATCTTCTACTGAAGCCACGGGTCAGATGAAGGGTATATGAATATGTATATTAACTCAGTGATCCATCTGTGGAAAATCTATATAGAATTCCCATTGACTTTATGTCAGAGGCTTTATTTTTCCTTTCAAGAGGCAACATAAGTAGATTTCTTTGACAGGTGGTATAAAATAGTACATGTATTTTATATTATAAATGTTTAGATTTATGTAGAATTTTTCCTAAGAATGGTTGAAAGCTTCTTATTCATTGGTCAAATACCAAGATAAAATTGTTTTCTTTAATTTAATGAATAACCCTCCTCCTGCTATGCACTGAGTTTATCCTAAAATTTTCTCATCACAGCCGGGTCCTGGTGGCTCACGCCTGTAATCCTAGCTACTCAGGAGGCTGAGATCTGAGGATCACAGTTCAAAGCCAGCCCAGGCAGGAAAGTCCGTGAGATTCTTATCTACAATAAACCACTAGAAAACTGGAAGTGGTGTTGTAGCTCAAGGGGTAGAGCGCTCGCCTTGAGCTGAAGAGCGCAGGGACAGTGCCGAAGCCGAGTTCAAGTCCCACGACCGACCAAAAAAAAAAATTCTCATCACAAATTTCATACCTTTACTAAAATATTCCAGAACTTCATTTCACTTTCTCCTAAAGAGTTATTCTGTCTTTTCCTTTTTTATATTTGTTTTAATAGTTCTAATAAAGCACTCACTGAATAAAAAAGATTAGTAAAATAATTGGTATGAGGATTTAAGAGGCATTTTGATGGTTCTGAGCAAATATACGAAACAGAAGAGAGACAGAGAATAATGGCCATCAATAGTGGGCAAGGAATAAAATTTGACAGCAATAAGAAAATATGCCTACTAGGCTAGACACAAACAATAAGTAGTTTCATACTTTTAATTCTCAGCATGCTCTTCACCTTTTCACATTTGGGTGATTACATTTTCCCTTATGATACATTCATTATAAATTTCCTATTTCTCATTGATATAAATATGGCACCTCTTTGTGCTATACTTAATCATTATAGAAACCTAGGTGTTTTCTCTGACAGGACTAATTGCCAAAGCAAATCTGGTTACATTTCCATTTCTTAGTTCTTAAATGTTTCCTTTTCTAATAACACTGAAGAGTGGGTGAGTACTAAAAGCCGGTGCTTTAATTTGTTCCAGTAAGAGCTGAAAAGGTTTGGCAGGTATTCCACATCCTTCCAAAACTCAGTACTGGGTGGTAAGAATCAAAACGGAGCAGCTTGTTTGGAGCCACTACCCTACATTTCTTAGTTCCCAGGTATACCTGAAGGTGAGGGGGAAGAAATGTGTGAAACAAATGGTAAATTACTAACAATTGTTGAAACTAGAGGATAAGTTGATTATGTGGGAGTACTCTTAGTATGTTTAAAGTTTCCCAAAATAAATTTTTTGGGGACAAGGACTTTATTTGAACCAGGGGATGTTATGAACAGACTTGAAATGTGACTGTATGACTGGATTTGTATTCTTGTGTGTGTGTGTATGTGTGTGTGTGTGTGTGTGAGAGAGAGAGAGAGAGAAAGAGAAAAAGAGAGAGAGAGATATGTTATTAGTTTTAATTTTGAGATTTTACTTGCTAAGCCGGTACTCTATGGTCTGAACCATGCCTCCAGCCCTTTGGCTCTACTTGTTTTTGAGATAGGGTCTCACTTTTTACCCAGGCTGGTCTGGACTGCAGTTGTTCTCCTTATACTTCCTGTTATAGCTGAGATGATAGGTACACAATACTATGCCCAGTCTTTTCTGTTGGGTTGGGGCCTGTCACCACTATTTTCATCAACTCTGCCACTGCTGTCTGATCAGGCCTTGTGTTCTTTTGCTCTAGTGATTGATGAACAGTTTTTCTCTGGATAATGACCTTTCAGCCAGGGCCTCACATGGATACATTAACTCTTGAACACTACAGGTGTCTAATCAAAAAGAGCCATTTCAGCCATTAATTACAAACCTCTGAGGAAAAAAAAAACCTGCTCCTTTTCAATGTTGTAGATTTTGAAGTGGTTTTTATGAACTGGTATTATTGGAAGTTACTTTTAGTTAATTTGACTCAAATATAATCATAAATTAACTAGCAGACTACTATGAAATCCTGTTAGCTTTTCTTACATTTTCGGTTCCATTATCTTGTCAATTTCTTACCCACTCACTTCTGTCTAGATGCCATCCTATTCTAGATGTCATCCTATCTCCGTTCTCATCTAATGTTCTCTTTTCAGGGATACAATTTATATTTAATAAATTATATATGCAAAAATATAAAATTTAGTGAATTTGCCAGATATCCACTTACCTGAAAAACTGTCAAAACCAAAATACTGTACATTTCCATTACTCTTGGAAGTTTTCTTATGTCCTTTCTCAGTAAATCCTTTTAATTACTAGCCACTGACAATGTTACTTAGTTTACATTTTCCGTAATTTTTTTTTGTCGGTATTTTTTTTTTGAACTCTGGGCCTGAGTGCTGTCCCTCAGCTCTTCAGCTCAAGGCGAGCGCTCTACCACTTGAGCTACAGCACCACTTCCGGTTTTCTGGTGGTTTATTGGAGATAGGAGTCTCACGGTCTTTTTTTTTTTTTTGGTCCAGTAGTGGGGGCCTGAACTCTGGGCCTGGCCGCTGTCCCTCAGCTCTTCAGCTCAAGGCTAGCACTCTCCACTTGAGCCACAGCACCACTTCTGGCTTTTTTCTTTTTGCTTATGTGGTGCTGAGGAATCGAACCCAGGGCCTCATGCATGCAAGGCAAGCGCTCTACCACTGAGCCACCTTCCCAGCCCCTCTCACGGTCTTTTCTGCCCGGGCTGGCTTTGAACTGTGATCCTCAGATCTCAGCCTCCTGAGTAGCTAGGATTACAGGCGTGAGCCACCAGCGCCCGGCATTTTTCTGTATTTTTTATAGCAAAATTAAACAATATGTAGTCTTTTTTGTTTGGCTTCATTTATTCTACCTATAGTTTTAGAAATCCACCCATGTTGTTTCAATAGTTCTCTTTTCCTCTCGTCTTCTCTTCTTCCTTTTCTTTCTTCTTTTTGTGTCAGTCCTGGGATTTGAATTCACAACCTGGATACTTTTTTTACTCAAGACCAGGATTCTACCACTTGGGATATGGCTCCATTTCTGGCTTTTTGGTGGTTAATTGGAGATATGAGTCTCATGGGCTTTCTTAGCTAGGCTGGCTTTGAAGCTTAATCCTCAGTTCTCAGATCTCATTCTTCCTGAGTAGCTAGGATTATAGGAGTGGGCCATTGGTGACGGGCAGTTTGTTCTCTTTAAAGCTGAATAATATTTCATTATATGCTATACCACATTTTAAAGTTTATTCCTGTGCTGATGAACATTAGATATTTCCCATTGTTGGCTACTAATAAAGATGATAAGATTTTTCACATAGAAGTCTTTTCTAATTTTTTTTACTTTTTCTTTTTTAATATATATTTTTATTGTAAACATACTGTACAGAGGGGTTAGTTACATAAGCAAAGTAATGAGTCCATTTCCTATGGAGCATTGTTACCCCCTCCTTTGTTTTTCTCCTTCCATCCCTTTCCTCCCTGCCTCCCCAACTACTCCCTCCCCACCCCAAAGTTGTAAAGTTCATTTTCAGCATATTGTCTTGTAAATCTTGTTGTTACAATGGGGGCATCCTGTACCCTTATTTTCACATAGAAGTCTTTAAGTACAATTCAATTTTTCTTTGGCAAATACCAGAACTGTGTAAAGGATTGATTACATAGCATCAAATTTCAATGTTATAAGAAGTTGCCAGTTTCAAAAGTGACTGCTCAGTTAGATTCTCACAAGCGGTCTGACAATTCCAATATCTCCAGTATAAACTCATTAGTACTTGTACTGAATTGTGAGCCTTTTCCTTCTTTTTAAAAAAATTATTTATCTTTTTTATTGCCAAGGTGATGTATATAGGTGTTACAGTTATATAAGAAGTCTTTTTTTTATTTTAATCATACTGATGAATATACAGCAGCATCTCATTCTGGTTTTAATGTACATGTCTTGAATGACTAATAATGTTGAGTATCTTTTTTATGTGTTTATTGGCCATTCTTTCATCTTTTGAAAATGTCTAGTGAAATCTTTTTACATTAAAAATTAGGTTGTCCTCTTAGTTAGTTATAAAAGTCCTTTAGTTTTGGTTACAAACATGTCTGTATTTTCTTATTCTATAGATTTTTTTCCATTTTCTACAGAGTTTATATTGAAAACCAAGGTCCAATTTTTTACCTCTTTTTAAAAAAAACAAAAAAACAACCTCATATCCAAGAAATCTCAGCCCATACCAGGGATGCAAAGATTCACTTCTAAATCTTACATGCAGGTCTACACTGAAGTGGAGTTTTATGCATGGTATGTAGTAAGAGTTAATGTGCATCCCCCCACCCCCTAAATTCCCCTTTTTTGACAAATAATCTAAGTCTTTTAACTTTTTTTCTAGTGAAAACTGCCTTGGTGATTCTAAGTCATTTGAATTTCTATTTAATCTTCAGAACTAGCTTGTATATGTCTACAGATATTTTTTGGAGGGAGGGATTGTATTGAATCAACTTAGGGAAAACTGCTATGTTAACAATATTCAATCTTATAACCTACCAATATGATACATCTGCTTGGATCTTCATTGTTTTAGCAATTTTACTTTAATTTTTAGTATACAAGTCTTGCTCAAATTTTGTTAAATTTATCCTTAAACATTTTGGGATTTTGGATCCTACTTTAAATTAAATTGTTCACTTATATAACTCAAAGAAAAATTCTGCTTTATACTTACTATGTTCAGGACATAAAAGGAAACAAATACAATGTAACAGATGATATGAAGCAGGACAAAAAGACTCCCTGATGTAGCAAAACAAAAGAAGTATGCTGAATTATTTAAGATAAAGATAACCTTGATAATGTTTCTAGAAACTTGAAAAATGATAGAGAGAAAATGAAACCATCTGTTTTCTTCAGATAGGGTCTTTCTCAATTTTTTTTCTTTTTCAAGACAGGGTCTTCTTACATAGCTTAGGCTAGTTTGCAACTCACTATGAAGCCTAGTCTGGTCTTGAACTTTTGGTCCTCCTGCCTCAGACTCTTGAGTAATGATAGAACTATAGGAGTACACTACCACATCCAACTCCAAACCAATTTTTCTTTTGGCTGAAATTTCTGACTACAAGTGTTAGAGAAAGGAGATTAATATAAAGTCTTTTTTTGCATATAGTAGTTTTTTACTTCTATTATAGTACAAACAATGCTGACAAAAATCCAAATGAAACAAAATATACTAAAATATGAAAATGTGAAAAATAACTATCATAAGCTCTTTTCCATTTCTGAGTTTAAATACATTTTTTTGTCACCTTAAACACTACTCAAAGGGGCTGGGAATGTGGCTTAGTGGCAGAGTGCTTGTCTGGCATGTATGAAGCCCTGGGTTCGATTCCTCAGTACCACATAAACAGAAAAAGCTGGAAATGGTGTTGTGGCTCAAGTGGTAGAGTGCTAGCCTTGAGCAAAAGAAGCTCAGGGGCAGTGCCCAGGCCCTGAGTTCAACCCCTAGGTCTGGCAATAAATAAATAAATACCACTGAAATACCATTGAAATACCTTTGAAAGACACTGTCGTTTTAAAGAGCCTTAAAAAGACCATATAGCCAGGTGTTGGTGGCTCATGCCTGTAATCCTAGCTACTCAGGAGTCTGAGATCTGAGGATCGTGGTTCAAAGCCAGCCTGGGCAGGAAAGTCCCTGAGACTCTTATTTCCAATAAACCACTAGAAAACAGGAAGCGGTGCTGTGGTTCAAGGGGTAGAGCGCTCGCCTTGAGCTGAAGAGTGCAAGGACAGCTCCCAAGCCCAGAGTTCAAGCCCCATGGCCCACAAAAAAAAAAAAAAGAACCATATAAAATGATTAATCTCAATTCCTTCTGTGGATATAGGCCTATTTTCCTTGGACTATTTTGTACTTTTTTCCTTAACCTTGCTTATGTATTTATAAATACCATAAAATTGTTGATGTACCTGCCTGCCATCAATATCCAAGTTCATTTCTACACTAAAATACTGTACTAAATTTATAACATAAGCACTTAAAAAGCCAAAATAAAAACAAAAATACTTTAGTGGTATCTGAAAAAAAATTTCAATATTGGACAATGGGATTGCATGAAACTACAGAGCTTTTTAATGGTAAAGGACATAGCAAGCAAGATCAATAGAAAGCCCATGGATTGGGAGAAGATCTTCACTAGCCATACAATGGACAAGGGTCTCATATTTAAAATATACTTAGAAATCAAAATATTAAATCCCCCAACAACAAATCCTCAAAGAAACAACCACCAATTAATAAGTGGGCTAACGTGTTAAAGAAAAACTTCTCAGAAGAAATAAGAATGGCCAATAGAAACATGAAGAAATGCTCAACTTCTCTAGCCATAAAAGAAATGCAAATCAAAACAACATTGAGATTCCACCTCACCCCAGTAGAATGGCTATAATCAAGAAATCTAATAACAACAGATGCTGGAGGGGATGTGGCCAAAAGGGAACCCTACTGCATTGTTGGTGGGAATGTAAACTTGTTCAACCACTTTGGAAAGCAGTATGGAGGTTCCTCAAAAGACTTCACATAGAGCTCCCTTATGACCCAGCAATCCCACTTTTGGGCATTTACCCAAACAATCACAAACAAGGCTATACTAAAGCTACCAGCACAACTATGTTTATTGCAGCATTATTCACCATACCTAAGCTATGGAATCAACCCAGAAGCCCCTCAGTAGATGAATGGATCAAGAAAATGTGAAAATGTGTTTTACACACACACACACACACACACACACAGGAATTCTATGCCTCCATCAGAAAGAAGGACACCGTCCCATTTGTTAGGAAATAGAAAGGCATATTAAGTGAAGTAAGTGAAGTAAGCCAGGACCAATCTGCAATAACTAGTAAATGTCTAGGACAAGCAGAAGAGGTCAAAAGCTATGTATATATGACCATATAAGCTGATGCTAAGAGAGATGAACCCCAAGATAGGGACACAAGAGATTTTATCTTTCTTGCTGTTCTTGTTAATGTACTTAAAATGTACTGCATGATTTATTTTTTATTTTTATTTTTTATTTTTTGGGTCCGGTCGTGGGGCCTGAACTCTGGGCCTGGGCGCTGTCCTTCAGCTCTTCAGCTCAAAGCTAGCAGCTCTACCACTTGAGCCACAGCACCACTTCCAGCTTTTTTCATTTTGCTTATGTGGTGCTGAGGAATCGAACCCAGGGCCTCATGCATGCAAGGCAAATGCTCTACCACTGCGCCACCTTCCCAGCCCCTGCGTGATTTTTTTGTTTGTTTGTTTCTTTGTATGTTCTTCCCCCATGGTATAACCCCTGTTGTCACTGTATTTAATTCCAGTGTCCTGCATCTTATATATACATTTTTCTAACTTGGGGAGGGGAAGGGAAATAACAAAATGCTGAAATAAGTATACATGTTGATCCATTGTAACAACAAGATGTACAAGACACTATGTTGAAAACAAACTTTACAACTTTTGGGGGGTGGGGGAGAGAAGTTGGGGAGGTGGGGAGGAAAGAGATGGTAGGGAAAAAATAAAGGAGGGTGTAACAATGCTCGATAGGAAATGGATTCATTACCTTGCTGTAATTGTAACCCCCCTGTACAATATCTTTACAATAAAAATATGTATTAAAATATTTCAATATGAGTTTGAGAAAATGCAGAAAATATAATGGTGATGATGCTAAATATTAATAGCAGAAACTGGTTACCAGCTAAGTATGTATAACCAATTATTTCTCTTTTTTTGCCAACCATGTGGCATTTACATTATCTGCTTAATCATAGTAGCAATCATATGCAATAGGAAAATAAGACTCATTTTTTAATCATAATTTTACAAAGAAGTTTGTTGTTCTAAGACTAGAGTCTCATTATATATTCTAGGCTACCCTTGAATTTACTATGCAGCCCAGACTGGTCTCACATTTGGGATCCTCTTACCTCAGGTTTCTTGAGTGCTAGGATTATAGGTATGCACCACACCCAACTCAGACAAATAATTTTTTCTGTTAAGATATACAGTGCTACAGTATACTGCTAGTAGGTAAGGGAGTCAGAAATTAAACTGATAGTGATTGGAAGTTTAGCTGAGTATTGCAGCATTTTTCTTGTTAGCAAGCACAAGGCTCTGGGTTAAAATGCAGGCACATACAAAAAGAAAAGATTTTAAAAAAAGATAAAGACATTAAGCCTAGGTCTAATTCCAAAATCTTAGCTTTTACTCACTAATATATATGGTCCAAAAAAAATTAAAACCACATGCAATGCCACCAACTAGATATAAGTTCTGCTAACATTAGTGATATCTTACCAATCTTCCTTTCATTTTCCAAAAACACAATCATCTTTTCCTCCTAGACAATCAATGTTACTTTTGGTGTTTTCTCTTAGATATTTTTTCTATGAATGTATATTCATGTATCTATTCAAATACAACTTATAAAATTATAGAAATGTTATGTTAAATGTTATGTCAAGACAGAAAATTAAGGCAAAGAGAGGTTATGTGACATCTTTTAGGTCAAAAGACCAGTAAGGGAAAAACCATAATTAAAATATAATAAGACATATCTAACTAAAGATAATCCTATAATTTTAAATATTGTTTCTGATTATTTGGAAGTACTTTACATACTTAGGAAAGGAGTCCAATGGTGTAACTCCTCTGAACGATTACCAAACTATTTAACACAATGAATAGTAGGAAGCTAATATATGTTTTTTTGAGGGAGGGGCAAGAGAGGAAGGGGTTCATGAATAGACAGAAGAAGAGGAAGCAAATTCAACATTCATTATGTAATGTGAGGGTGAAAATGGTATAGGGAAAGATGGGGCAGAATGATGGAAGGGGTGACATTGATCAAGACACACTGTACTCATAATCTGACATGTTAAATTAAAACCCTTTGTAGAACTACTTAAAGATAAATAAAAAAAATTAGAAACAAAGATACGCTAAGTGACATGCTCAAAACAAAGTTATACCACATGTAGAATACTTACAGAGAACCAACCTATCTCTTATGATAGATTGTTCTATTAAACAATGAAAAAGGGTAACCAACTGACACCAGTGACTTGTATTTCATCTCCATTATTACCAAGATACATTGCTTAATAAATATCCCCCTACATATTCTGCACACAAAGAATCTGATTTGAATAACAGTAACTTTTAGATAGGTTAGACCATTAGAATCTAATGATATGTAAAATGCAGCAATCTATTTACTGCACAAATATTCTGGATCAACACCTATATGCCAAAATAGTTTTCCTTTGTAGAACAAAATGATTTAATGATTTGATCTGGTTTTTGAATTCACAACTTCCTTTTACATATATACAACACAGTGAGTACAGAGATGCCAAGTACAGAAGAAAAAGTTAAGAAAAAACATGTGTCCATGTCTCAGACACAAAAGTTCAATTCTTCTAACCAAATATATAGGTACCTAAAGGCTTATATTTATGTAATACAGAAATAATGCCTCCAATTACTCACTAGAAGTCAACCTTAGTAGACTGAACCTCACAGGGTTCCATCATTGTTTACTGTACCATTTGTAAGCAGTCTACAGCAACCCTTTTATAAAATTAGTCCTTGATAGGTCCTTGCTAGGATTACAAACTCAAATTTGTAATTCTAACTGTTCAGACAGTTGAGATCTGAGGATCAAGATTGGAAGTCAGCCAAGGCAGGAAAGTCTGTGAGACTCTTACCTGGGATTAAGCTGGAAGTGAGTTTTGGCTTAAGAGATAGAAGGACTAGCCTTGAAGCCGGGCGCTGGTGGCTCACGCCTGTAATCCTAGCTACTCAGGAGGCTGAGATCTGAGGATCGAGGTTCAAAGCCAGCCTGGGCAGGAAAGTCCCTGAGACTC
>NW_012267381.1:664528-666965 GCF_000151885.1 Dipodomys ordii
TGTGGTGCTGAGGAATCGAACCTAGGGCCTCATGCATGCAAGGCAAGCGCTCTACCACTGAGCCACCTTCCCAGCCAAATTAGTGCTATTTTTAAGCCAATGAAATACAGGAGATATGATCATAGAAACAACAAGCTGTCCTACAGCCATAATACTGCCTAGTACAGAATACGGAAGAATGAAATAGAAGATGGAACACATTATTTTTCTTGAAAATCTAGAATTTTAATAAACTTCCCTATTAAAAATGGTATAGAGGATGATTCTGTTGAATGAGAGAATTATATATCAAAATGATTTAACAGATAGTTAAAAGAAAAAGTGACCGATATTCACCAAAACTTTAAACCCTAAACCAAGTATTTTATTAGGAGATAACAGCAAATTACTGCTCTAAGAAGTACTAAGAGCTAACACTAGGAATATGATTTTTAGGCTGTAAGAGACTTGAGTTTGAGAATCTAGCAAAGACTGAGAGGAAGCATGCATATGGTTTTAGAGGGCAAGCAAATTGATTTGAAAAAAATCTAGGTCTTGGTTCTAACATTTATTACTAGTAAGATACTATGTAAATTTTGTTTAGCCTGACCAAGCCTCATTTCCTCACAATCACTGAATTGTTATAAATCTTAACTAATCTATGTAAAATATTTAACCCAGGGCTTAGACGTGAAGATATAGTTCAACTATAAGTTTAATAAGACATGAAATAATGAGAGCTATGGCTACAGAAAATAAAGCAAGCAAGTGGTTTGAAGACATAGCATATAGCAACAATCACAGTGTATTGTAAGAAGCTAGAAGTTGTTTTAGGAACTTTTTTGGGCATACATTTCCTCATCAGTTATTCTGGATTAATAATAATACCATATATAGGCATAAAGATTACATTAATTTATAAAAGCTGTACGCACACAATATTAAATGTATGTCTGTTGTTATCACCATCACAAATTGGACATGATTTAAAAAGTCTGACTTTTGTGTGTATGTGTTTTGGGACTTCGGGGAACACAAAAATGTCTCAGATACTTGAGGGGGATGGGAAGAATAATGATATCACCAATTTTTAAATGAAAAGGTTCTGATATAGGAGCATGTATACATATATTCTTAGAAAATATTCAAATTAAAATGGCTTAGATTAGATAATGTTGGCTTAGAAAGTTAAAACAGTACAGTTTAAGCTCAGTATGATGGTCCACAGCTGTAGGTCCAATGAGTGGAAGGCTGAGGCAGGAAGTTCAAGCCTGGTCAATATATCAAGACTCCGTCTCAAAATAAAACTAAAGCCTTAGGGCTCATGCCTGTAAGCCTTGCTATTTGGGAGGCTGAGATTCGGAGGATCATGGCTTGAAGCCAACTAGGTATACACATGAGACCCTTTCTTGACCAAAAGCTGAGTGTTGTGGTATGAACTTGTTATTCTAGCTAGATGGGAGACACAAAGATCAAGTGGTTTCAGTTTCAGGCCAGCCTGGGAAAAAGTCTGAGAGACTTCTTCGTTTTTTTTTGTTTTTTTTGTTTTTTTTGGTTGGTCGTGGGACTTGAACTCTGGGCCTAGGTGCTGTCCTTCAACTCTTCAGCTCAAGGCTAGTGTGCTCTACCATTTGAGCCACAGTGCCACTTCAAATTTTCTCCGTTTATGTGGTGCTGAGGAATCTAACTCAGGGCCTCATGCATGCAAGGCAAGCACTCTATCACTAAGCCACCTTCCCAGCCCCCAGAGAGACTTCTTATCAATGGAAATCATTGAGTGTAGTGGTACACATCTGTTATTCCTTTGAGAAACAGAAACACTGCAGCCATGCATGTGGCTGGGGAGAAAGCAAGACCTTATCTCAGAAACAACCAGTACAAAAAAAGGCTAAAGGCATAACTCAGCAGTACGTCTTGAATTCAAGTTGCAGTACAAAAGAAAAGAAAATTAAATGAACAGTCACTGGTTCTCTAAATAATGGTTCCTAGAACAGCCTCATAATTAACAAACTTTATAGGCCACGATAATGACAATTTGCCTTGTGAAGGCTAAAATGTGTTTGTGATTTTAACTAAGTATCACTATTCCACAATACTGTGAAATATGTGAAATTTATGTAATCATCTAATCTCAATTTAAAAAAAAAAGTGAGAGAAGGGATGGATTAGGACCGATGGGTGACAATGTTGTCAGACATCTTGTATTGATATACTGTTTTGTAGAATGGGAACTTCTTCGTACAACTACTTAAAGGTATTAATAATAAAAATGTGAAAAAAGAACAATAAAAACATTTTTAAAAAAGTACTATGAATCAAGCTTCTTTTTTCACATTTTTATTATTAATACCTTTAAGTAGTTGTACGAAGAAGTTCCCATTCTACAAAACAGTATGGAGGTTCCTCAAAAGACTTCACATAGAGCTTCCCTATGACCCAGCAATCCCACTTTTGGGCA
>NW_012267381.1:669500-704537 GCF_000151885.1 Dipodomys ordii
CCCTCAGTAGATGAATGGATCAAGAAAATGTGGTATATATATATACAATGGAATTCTATGCCTCCATCAGAAAGAATGACATTGCCCCATTTGTTAGTAAATGGAAAGACTTGGAAAAAATTATATTAAGTGAAGTAAGCCAGGCCCAAAGAAACATAGGTCCCATGGTTTCCCTTATTTGCAATAACCAGTATATGTTTAGGACAAGCAGAAAAGGTCAAAAGCTATGTACATATGACCATATAAGATAATGTTAAGCAAAATGAACCCCAAGACAGGGACACAAGTGTTTTTTTTTCTTTCTTGCTATTTTTTTTAACATACTTATAATGTACTATGTGATTTTTTTGTTTCTTTGGTATGTTCCTCCCCCATAGTATATAACCCCTGTTTTCACTGTATTTGATTCTGGAGCCCTGCATCTTGTATATACACTGTATTAATTTAAAAACTGTACTATGTTAAAAACTACTTTTACAACTTGGGGGGCAGGGAGCGAGGACTTGGGAGCTAGGTAGGGAAGTTATGGTAGGGGAAAAACAAAGGAGGAGGTAACAATGCTTGATAGGAAATGTATTCATTACCTTACTCAAATAACTGTAACCCTCTGTACACTATTTTTACAATTAAAATATTTAAAAAAAGAAATAAGACCTTGTTCTTGAAGGAATAAATTGAGCCAGGTATGGTGGCACATCCCTATAATCCAAGCACTTGGGAGTCTGAAGCAGGATGATCTGGAGTTAGAGACCAGACTGTGCTATATAGCAAATTCTAGGCCACCCTGGGTTACACAAAACCCAAATCAACAAACAAACCAAAAAGACCAACATCATCAACAACAAAAAAGCTGAAATATAAATTATTTTTTTCTATTCCAATAAGACAACAAAAAGTGACATAAGAGTGTAAAAGTGGTGCAAATAAGCATAATATTTCATTAGATACACATAAAGCTAATCAATTATGAAAATTCAGTGGAAGCTATTTGGAGATAACAATGATAATCATCAGAAGAAATAAACAGTTTAACATAAATGTCATTCATAAAAGCAGAGTTGGAAATGAGAAGAGTTAAAAATGGATAACTGTTTTTTTTCATTTTCGTAATACTGAATCCTTTACACACACACACACACACACCTGTGAGGGCATGTACACAGAACTGTCACAGACATCTGAATGTATTATTAATAGTTGGAGGTTCATGGGAGAATTCTGAGTCCTTGAGAAGCATATGGATAATTTTAATTAATGCATATGTATTAGATGAACCAGAAGGAAGGGTGCACAAAGAGATCTCAACATTCTACTCAAGTAGTTGCACTTCTTTTCACTACTTACATGGTGAGATGGAGTTCTTGCTTCCTATCCCTGCACATTTTATCCCTTACCATGTTCTGCTTTAGTAAATTGATCCTGCCAGGTTATTTTTCTAAAGTTCCAAATGACAAGGAATAACCCTTCGATCCTCTATTTCTCCTCTTGAATGTAATAAAATACTAAAGCTTAAGTTTGACATATCCATGATTCTTAAAATTTAATTTTCTTTTTTGCATATTGCAAAATAATTGTTTCTCTTAACTGTCATTTATTTTGTTTGTATACTTCTCTCACTAGCAAATTTCTTTCCTTCCTTCCTTTCCTCCCTCTTTTAATCCCTCTCTCTTTCTATAAGAGGGATATATTTATATTTTATAATATTTTAGTCACTGAAGCTATATAATTGTGTAGCACTAAACTGCTGTAAAATATAAAATAATAGAATGAAATAATTTCAAACATATAAACCTTGACAAATGTTTTTTCAAATCCCAAGGCATAATCAAGGAAAATTATATAAATAAAATTAAAGCCAAACTACTGTGTGTATAATTATGTTATAAATAAGGTAGAAGAGAAGAGGTAGCTCAATGTCATACTATATGGACAGATAAATATTATTCAAAATAAACACGTTAAATATGTAAACCTGTACAAAATCTGCTCATTAAAACAATGATTTATCTCTGAAAAATGAGTGAAAACTACTAGACAGTTAGTACAATGACAAGAACACTACAGATAGTATCAACCTAATGGTGAGACCAAGAAAAACGTCAGCAAATTTTATTTTCATTGTTGGCAATCTAAATCTCACTTTTTTGGTAAGTAAGAGGAAATCATGACTGCAGTGTATCCCAGCCTCAGACTTAGGAAAGCTGTACCTCATGTCTCAGAGCAATTTTTTAGTAATAAGTTTTAAAACCAGGTCAGTGTTTCATTTCTAGGCATTCCAATATTGTTAGTAAAATCCTAAGGATGGAGAAGGGAGAAGGAACATGACTCACTTGTTGTACCTACTTGTAGTGTAGCTTCAGCTTAAAAGTGTTTACTAGCAAAAGCCACTCCATAAATGCCATGGTGAGTCATATTTTTGCAAGTTTTCACTTTAATAAAACCTTAATGTGGAAATGCACTTAATATCATAATAGGTTTATCTGTTACAGCTTGCTTAGCTGAAGGATCTGAAACTAAGAATATTACTGAAGCCCTGGTTATCTCAGTATATTTTATTATTTATCCAACAAGTGCTAATGAAACATCTACTGTGAACATCTATCATGTGCAAAGCATGAGCTACAGACTAAAGGCATAGAAATGAAGAGGATAAATAAAAAGCCGTCCTATACCGAATGTATAACTTTACAATTCTAAGCTTATTATATCATAATGATGTGATGATGTATTTATTTGCACTTTTTTTGGTACAGAGTTCTTTCATATTAAAGGAAGAGGAAATCAGAGTTCTAACTACTCTCTGATAACTTAAAAACTAACAAATAAAAATGAAAATGGCTTTCTTTTTTAAAAAACAAAAAGTGGAAAATCAGGGACAGGAGGGGGGAAATGGGAAAGTGAAGGGAAAGAAATGAACCTCTATGCAACAACTTAACAACAAAAATAAAGTTAATTTTTTAAAAAGTAGAAAGTACAAATAGAAGAATAGAAAAAAAAGCGCAACCCCGGGCTCTGTCCTCGTAGCCTAGGGGAGTATAGGGCTCTGCCCAATGATGTACAGTCCCTTTCCACAATGTTGGATATGAAGCCGGGCTTTGTGTCTGCTCCTGAATATTCCTACAGCTTCCCAGAGTCCTGTTGACTATGACTGGGGAGATAAACCATGCAGGAAACAGTATTAAAAAAAAAAATCACAGGAAGGTAAACTGCAATCTCGTGACATCATCATTAGTAGTAGTAAGCACTAAGTCCTAGAGTCTGTTGTAAGCATTTTACTTGAAAAAACTCACTCAATCCTTACAAGCTCCATGGGTGGTGTTGTACACTTTTTCACAGTTCAGGAAAGTAAAGCCCAGAAAGGTTATCTATAACTTGCCCAATGTCACAAACCTATCAAGTGGCAGAATCTGCACAACCACATCATATTGCAGGAGTTAACATCAACAATCATCTGTTTCAGGGATTATTTCAGTTATCTTAATAAGAAAATGAAAATTTATTGGGGTGATGATGTTAAATGGAGAAAGACAGTTATCTTCAAAAGTCTTAAAGAATATTAGGTATAACATTATATACCACAGATACCAAAAAAACAATTAAATCTCTGAAAATGTTTCCTGCTTCTATATCCACTCCTACCAGTTTTGTGTAATAGCGTCTCATAGCGTCTCTCTCTCTCTCTCTCTCTCTCTCTCTCTCTCTCTCTCTCTCTCTCTCTTTATCTCTCAAACAAACAATATAAATATCTACAAATGCAAATCACACAGCTAAGGGTCTAGACTACAGCTCAGGAAAATAAAAAAACAAGTTATTTTTTAGTAGATTCCAAGTCCTTTTTAAATTTGTACTCTTGACCTCTGCAAATTGTGAAAACAATGCTTAGTCTCTAAATCTCTTCTAAACCTCAGCTTTTGTAAAAGTATAAATCTTGGTTTCCCAGGATTTTTCATACTGGTTCTTACTCATCTCACCCCCCCCCCCTTTTAACATCCTTCTTCTTTGTGATTCTTTTAAGTAATCTTTTCTAAGGTTTACTTTTTGATCACTGAGAATAAGAACTGAAGGTAGAGAAGACCCAAGTTTTTATCTTTATCTCTTATACCTTAATTGCTTAATGGCCAAATTGTTTTATCTTCACTAAGATTGGAACCTTTTTATTTGCTTAATTCTCAATCTTAAGAGATATTTACCTACTCAAGTTTTCTCTCTGTGCTCAATAGATTTGTAGCTATAGCCATTATTTATTTTTTAAATGCTAAAACCACATTACCACTCTGGTTCACAGCTATTAGCTTGAATTAAATATGCCTCCTCTTCTTAAAATTAGCCTCCCTTCTAATCTCTCTAGTCTTACTATTGAGGTCATCAATTTAAATTCTTTAAAAATTTTTTTGTTATTAAATAGTTGTATCTTTTTTTTGGGGGGGGAGGTCCAGTCGTGGGGCCTGAACTCTGGTCCTGGGCACTGTCCCTTAGCTCTTCAGCTCAAGGCTAGAGCTCTACCACTTGAGACACAGCACCACTTCTGGCTTTTTTCTTTTTGCTTATGTGGTGCTGAGGAATCGAACCCAGGGCCTCAGGCATGCAAGGCAAACGCTCTACCACTGAGCCACCTTCCCAGCCCCTACTTGTACCTTTTTAAAGAAGTTAAAATTCCATTAGACAGGTTATGAGTACAATGCATCTCAATTCTTATTCTTAAAATCTGTGGAACTTTCATATTCCTGGATTTTCAAAATCTTTTTTCCTTGCACTTTTCCACTGCTACCATGTTAGTTTATCATTGTTCCAGAGGCCTATTCAATTTTGTGCCCATTTTCTCTCCCACGGTATCCTTTCATTTTGCTCCAAACTGATGTATTGTCTTAATTCTAAGAGTATACTCAAATCAGTATCCTTTTACTTTCAAATCCACATAATAATTATAATCTCTTCTCCCACTTAAGAAAACACCTAATGTTAAGATTTTAAAGTGCTTTGTGTGTGTATATGTGTGTGTGTGTGTCTATGGTGTGCTGGCACTGGGGCTTGAACTCAAGAGACTGTGCACTTTCCCTTGACTTTTTCACTCAAGACTAGCGCTTTACCACTGGAACCACACCTCTTACTTCTGGCTTTTTACTGAATAATAGGAGATAGTGTCTCACAGACTTTTCTGCCTGGGTGGGCTTTGAACTACAATCCTCAGATCTCAGCCTCCTGAGTAGCTAAGATTACAGGCCACCCACGCCAATTTAAAGTACAATTCATCTGGAGAATTTGATTAAACTGTAACTTTTCCATGATCTTCCAGAGTGCCAAGATAATTGCTGGCTTCTTTGTTCTCAATAATTATCCAGTCTTCTTTTAAACAACGGAACTTTCTCTTAGAAGTAAAGTATGCTCCCTAGAACACTTACTTGTTCCACATGATTTTGTAGGGATTATGTAAGAAAAAAAGGTCAGTTGTCAAATAAGCTTTGAGATGCGAAATTAGAGTTAAATTAGGTAGGTGCCTTTATTGAAGTACTTTATAGAGCTTTAAAATGATGAACTTAGTTTCCCTATCATCATTCCTCTGTTTCTGACATGAGAGATTCCTTTACTCCACCATAATCTGATTCAAATCCAAATCATTACTTCTGAACTCTATGAGCCTTCTAGCTTGAGCCAGATTCATCTTTTAATCCTGCTCTTGAGTCTTAATCTTTCTCTAGAAGCATACACATTTCTTTTATTTCAGGATTTCTACTTTTAAAATGATACTTAGACCAGGTTATCTAAAATCAAGACCTAGCAATTCTTAACTGGGGAATAAATACAAGTAGGTAGGAGTATGCTGGTATATGCAAATTTATAGCATAAAATGTGGGGAACTTTCACTTAAATATTTCTTGAAAACCATTTTTATGATAAATTAATAATAAATGTAGACTATTTAAAAAATGAGAAATATGAGACTTTTCAGGGTTGCTTTTCTATTGAACATCCCAGGCTCTTTGGTAAGAGTTCACATTTCTCTGTCCTAAAGGCACTTCCCCAAGTAAGTCCAAGAAGCACTGATATAGGCCAATGGAGAGAAAGAAAGGATATAAAAAGGAAGTATCACTAAGAGAAAAGTTCCACTGCCAAGTACTATCCTGGATGCTTTATGTATATGCTGCTTCTTAATGTCTAAAATGATACTACCAAAGTTATTATTTATTTAAATTTACAGAAGAAAATTTTAGAAATCTATCCTAAAAACTACCATGGTGAAAATATTTCATTATATAATGCTGAAAGAATAACACACATATCATTAAAATATTATAATTAGGGGCTGGGAAGGTGGCTCAGTGGTAGAGCGCTTGCCTTGCTTGCCTGAGGCACTGGGTTCTATTCCTCAGCACCACATAAGCAAAAAGAAAAAAGCCAGAAGTGGCACTGTGACTCAAGTGGTAGAGCGCTAGCCTTGAGCTGAAGAGCTGAGGGACAGCACCCAGGCCCAGAGTTCAGGCCCCACGACCGGACCCAAAAAAAATATATTATAATTGACTCCCAGGGGAAAAATGAATATAACTAGGAATTATTCTTTTTAAATTAATTTATAGTCAGTTTAATTATTTAGCTTTAGTATTTTCTGCTAAAATTTTATTGATAGCATTAACAAATTCCTGGATATTCAGAAGTATTATTCAGATGATATACTAAAGTTTTAATCAATAAAAATGAAAAATATAAGCCTTTTTTATATGTAAAAACTTTTACATTATTTGTCTGAAGTGTTTTCCCCAAAATTAATGCCTACTATTAATTATGATTTTACTGTCATTTATATGTTGCCTGAATAATGCTGAGCAGTTTTAAGATGTCACAAACAATCCCAAAGATTCACACTATTTTGAACTGAGGTTTATTTTTTCATATAATACTGCAGTTTGAATCTCTGCATAACTGAAATAAGCTAGAATTGCAATTAAAATAAACTAGATGTTTCTTACTTTAAGACAACCTTAAAGTAAGATATACAGATTTATTAAATCACCTAAGAGGAATTCTTATAAAAGGACAAACTGCAACATCTCTTAAAATAGAAAGTACCATGGATGAATTTTAAATTAGCCAATTTATAAATAAATACACACATACGTACAACTTTTCAGGAATATACACACTTTGGCAAAGGCCCCCAAAATGAAATTACTTGAATATGATTAAACTGATTACTTGAATATGAATAAATCTTTTTAAAAATACAAATTTTATTAACACGTACTTAATCAGTATCTGTTACTATTAATAAAATTAGGATTTCAGAAATAATGAAATAAAAATCTTTTGTTTTATATATACACATTTGTATGGACAAGCTAACTATAAAAGAACATTAAATGATAACATACACTTATTAAATATATGTAAATTAAAAATTCATATTTTAACTTTCTCAGCAATAGTTATATTAAAATTCAAACACTTTATTTGTTTTATCTTACAAAAGTAAAATCTTTTTGCTGATGACATGACTATATCAGTGACTTATATTTTCATTATGCTTTAATATACTAATTCTCCCTATTTAAAGATTTCCTAAGTATTGGACATGGGTGAAAGTCTCAAAATGAAAGGAGGACTGGAAATTAAGAGGCATACTGACAAAAAAAAAAACAAAATCTTTTGCCCCTCTGTGCATATGTTTATCTCTAAAGTGTATACCTTCTGAATGAACATATATTTAAGAAAAGTAACCCTGAAAGAATCAGCCTAGATGAAAACATATTTTTCCTTTTTGAAGGTGGTTTAAGATCAGTCTATATATTCTAATTCTGAAAAATCAAGACCTTACATTTAAGACATTTCTAGGTTAGATGAATAACTAAAAGGAGAAAATAGTTAAGAGTCAGAAAGAAGAAAAGCCTATGAGAAAATGCAACCTGAAAATTCAAGTTGATAATTACCAAATGGTCTGGAAAATACAAGCAAAAATGGTAAATTTCTAATTTAACCAGACTCTATATGGAAAACTGACAAAAATCAATATAATTAGCAAATAATATCAAGTTTTAAAAAAATATCCTTACATTTTTAGAGGCTGCAAGATCATTCACTTATTTCTAACAATAAAGGAAAATTTTGATATGGTAAGGAAGCATGCTTACAAAATTCTAACTTTCCATACTGTATATTTTAAAGGTATTTTGTTTAATAAGGGTATTGTAACACATTATAGAGGTTTACTCTAGAATCATTTTAGAAGAAAAATGTTGACCTTCACATTTACATTTAAAAACTGAGTTTCAAATTTCTTTATTTGCTATTAATGTACTCTCGTTTAAAAACCTCACAATACACAAAACTAAAACAATATATAATTTTAGATTAAATATACCTAATAACAACTTGTTACTTGCTTCTCTGAAAATCGTTGAATGCTTCCTATAAATATAGCTCAAAGTAGGCCTTATTGCTTAGAAATCCATGTAATACACAAATAGTCAACTCATCATACTCACGGGCTTTAATTTTTCTTCCTTGTAACAATACTATGTAGTTGTTTCCCCTTTTCATGTTCACTCACAAGTCATGTTATCAGTTCTTACACATCAATAATGATCCACAATCTAATCTTCTTCAGTCAGTTCTTCACACTGTCCAGAACTTATTGTGCTTTACAGGTGACACTTCTTATAGCATATGCTGATTATGGTCCCAATGCACAAGAGAGGCTCCCAAAGGGGTTTAGAGCTCCTAACAACATCACCTGCTTCTTTTTGTATCCACAGAAGCACTGAGGCATGTTTTGAACACCTAATGATTTCAAGAAAGATTATACTGACGAATTCTTTTCATTATATTGCTTGATATGAAGTTGTTTTTCAAAATACTGCAGCAAATATAACTTACGATTCCACTAAGGAAAAAAATATATATATATATATATTTCCTGTGGCGCAGTTTAGTTCACCCTTAGGTTAGAGCAAATTGCTAGAAGACTGATTCTTACGTTTCTAATGGTGCAGCATTAACCACAGTGAATGATTCACCGATGTTCTTAACATTCAAGAGTAACACGGAAGACTAGGAGTGCAGGCTAGGTCCAGAGCTGATGAATGGTGCAGTGCTGCTGCTGTCATAGCAACCAAGGGAGGGGGAGCAGCACCATATAAGGAACTGTGACATGGATTCTGGGAACAGTTTATATTAAAATGCTGTAAGCATTTCATGCCTTAAAGCTATAAGCTCCTCTTACTGATGCCTTCTCAGGCTTTAAGATTCTGAATTTGAACTGAACTATGTGACTATAAACAGAAAAATACAGTGACTAAGTACAAGCCAAAAAACACAAAGGTCATGTAAAAGATCAATAATACTTTAGCAAGCTAATACAAGTCTGCAACATCTTTATAATTTATAAAGTTTAACTGTTCGAATTAGACAGTGATATTTTGCTGCAATGTAAGGAATTGTCTAGAATATTATATAGCAGAAAAATATTTTAAATACTGAAGTTATTAAAATGTAACACATTTCATTCAGATGTAATGCATCAGATACACCAAAACTGAAGCATTGGAGGTATGACTCAAGAAAATCAGTGTGAGGCACTGAGTTCAAGTCCTAGTAGCAGGGGGAGGGGGAACACCATGGGCAGTTAAGCAATGACACCAATTTAAAAGACAGGCATACTACCTCCTACATTTCTTCTAGATTCAGACAATTTCAAAAGACATTAACTTCACTAAAAATGCTTCTTGCACTCATTCATGCCTATAATCCTAACTACTTGGGAGGCTGACAATGGTTTGGGACCAGCCCAAGAAACAAATTTGAGATTCCAGTTTAACCAATAACTAAGTAAGGAGATACCTCAATAGCTAGGTAAGGAGCCACCTCATCCCAGGAGGCTAAGATGGGGAAAATCATTGGTCTAGGTCAGCTTACAGGAAAAAAAGAAGAAAAGAAAGAAAGAAAGGAAAAGAGAAAGAAAGAAAGAAAAATGTTGTAAGACCTAATCTTAGTTATGGCAGGAAGAGAAACAGGAGGATGGTAGCCCAGGCCAGCCCTGGGGAAAGAGGAAGATCCTATCTTAAAAATAACCAGTGCAAAAAAATTCTAGGAGGTAGGGTGGCTCAGCAGAACATTTGCCTAGCGGTTCAATAAATACCCTGAGTTCAAATCCCTAGTACCACTTTAAAAAAAAGCACAACTAATTAGTAAAGAAGCAGCTATATTACAAAAGAGAAGGCTTACCATCACTGAAAGAGTTCACAAAAGGCTACTGTGCTCTCCACTTAAGACTATAAAGATTAAGTGAAGTAAGACAGACCCAAAGAAACATAGTCCCATGGTTTCCCTTATTTGCAATAATTAGTATATGTCTAGGATAATCTTATCAGATGAGAATAGCTCAATAACTATGTATATAAGACCATATAAGCTGATCCTAAGTGAAATGAACTCCAAGAATTAGGCACAAGAGGTTTTTCTTTGTTGTTGTTTCTAATGTACTATGTGATTTTTTTTGTTTCTTTTGTATGTTCTTCCCCCTTATGGTTTATCCCCTGTTGTCGCTGCATTTTATTTTGGTACCTTGGTATAGTATATATGTTTATTTGAGTTAGGGAAGAGAAGGGGAACAACAGAATAGTGAGACAAAGGACAAAGGGGGGAAACCAATGCAACAGAGACACAAGACAAAATGTTGGAAACAATCTGTACCACTTGTGAGAGGGTTGTTAGGGAGGGAAAGAGTAACAACTTGGACAAGAAACGCACTTATTACCTTACTTATGTAACTGTAACACCTCTATACATCAACTTGACAATAAAAAAGACTATAAATATTAAATTTGCTTATGTAAAGGATCTAATGCTGTCTGGAACACAATAATAGCTCAACAAACATTGTCTATAAGTTGCTATACCTACCATTATTATAATTGCTAAGTTTAGTTAAAATGTACCTGTAAACTCATCTGGACATGATAAAATGTTTTGATTTCTATGGTTATTAGAAGCTAGTCAACATTTTATTGTCTCTTATGTCAATCTTCCATTCATTCAGTGGTTTTGGATGCTTGGCTAAAAAGATATATACTGTACTCTCAAGTCCACCTTCATTTCTTACTTTCTATGTTCCATTAATAAGAATAATATGTCATTCTAAGGGAAATGGCTGGATCTAGAAAAATTAAGTGAAGTAAGTCATTCTCACAGAGACAATGTGTTTTCTCTCATACATGGAAGCTAAATTTAAAAGGCAATTTTGCAGGGCTCTATGCATATACAAACAAACTGACTATAGAACAGGATACTTAGAGGAGGAGTCCAAAGGTGCTAATTCCTCCAAACAACTAATTTACTGTTTATCAAAATGAATACCAAGAAATGGAAACATGTTCTGTTGGGGAGGGTATAGGAAAGGGAACATAAATGGAGGGAAGAAAGGTAAACAAATACAATCATTATATTTAATAAACATTATAAAACCATGAACTATATAACTTGAGGTTAGGGATGGGAGGGGGAAATGGGGGAGAATGATAAATGGGGTAAAACTGAACACAAAGCATTGTACTCATAATCTGACTTATGGCATTGTAACCTTTTTTTTTTGGGTCCGGTCGTGGGGCCTGAACTCTGGGCCTGGGCGCTGTCCCTCAGCTCTTCAGCTCAAGGCTAGCACTCTACCACTTGAGCCACAGCGCCACTTCCGGCTTTTTTTTTCTTTTTGCTTATGTGGTGCTGAGGAATCGAACCCAGGGCCTTGGGCATGCAAGGCAAGCGCTCTACCACTGAGCCACCTTCCCAGCCCCATTGTAACCTTTTTATACAACTTCTTAATAGTTAAGAAATTAAGATTAGAAATAGAATTACTTCTATTATGTTGTCAGATTTATTTTCACTGAAATATTCACGGTATATTTTACTACTAAGTTTTAGAAGCAGTTCACAGTGTCAAAAAGAATATACAGTAAGGTTTTCTCAGTAAGGTTCTATACTTAGCTGAATTAAATTTACTAACTGTATTATTAAAATTCACCATATCCTATGTCACTGAACTGTCGATTTTGTAAGATATGAAATCTGCCTTAAATATGAATTTGTCAACTTCACCTTCCATTTTAACAATTTGACATAGATTTTCTTTTTTAAAAATATTTTTCAGCGTGCTAAGCACACTGAAATCCTGAATTCTTGGGAGATGGATATAGGGGGACCAACATTCAAAGTCAATCTGAGCCAAAGTTAGGGAGATTCCCATATCATACACATGGTATACACATGTAATTCCAGCTACATGGTGAGCAGAGTTAAGATAATCACTAAGACCAGATCCAGGCAAAAAAAAAAAAGCACGACTATCTGAAAAATAACTAAAGCAAAAAAGGGTAGAGTATGACTCAAGTGGCAGAGCACTTGCCTAGTGAGCTGTAGTGCCTGAGTTTTAAGCCCCATGCTGCATGCCTTATATATGTGTGTATATAAATATACACATATTTATGTGTATATATGTATATATATTTATATGAATAATAACATTCCCTAGCAGTAATTGAATAGAGGTGCAAAGACAGGCCTACTATATTTTAATGTAATACACATATCAATACTATAGCTGCTATAAATTCTACAATACTATAAATAATACTTCTACTCTGTATTAGTGGAAATATTATTTAAATACAAAAAACCCACAAAATTATTTTTGTATCAAATGCTTAAATTCCCATAAAACCTAAAAAGAGATTGAATTATATCACAAAATCCAGAGTCCATAAACATTACAGATAAATTTATTTGCTAATTTCTGCTGCTATTTAAGTACTTAAAATATACAGAGTGGCAAAAACTCTCCCCTGGGGCAAACTTTGGTCAAGGGCTCTCTAAGCCTATCCCTGCCTAGTAGCACAACTGTAGCAAGAATCTTGGTAACTAAGTCTAGTAAGAATTTCTATGCAACTAGTAGCTGATCATTCTGCCAATTCCTGTTAAGTCTGATACTCATAATAATTTTCTACCCATGATAACTGAAATTATATATATTGAATTAAGTAGTAACTCTTTAACATTCTCTACTTTTAGTCTGGAAGACAATGGAAATAACCTCTTCAAGGCCAGAAATGATAGCAAGATCCCTTTTTGCCATAATTCAGTGGTAACTGAATTAACTTTGGAGTTTACAACAACCTGATCTTTAACTCATAGGCAGAGAACCTCAATCAACAATAGTGAGAAAGTAAATTAGAATCATGTATAAACATAATAGTTTAACTAGTGATATTATTACAAGGATTGAAAAGTACATAGGGCTGGGAAGGTGGCACAGGGGTAGAGTGCTTGCCTTGCATGCATGAGGCCTTGGGTTCAATTCCTCAGTACCACATAAGCAGAAAAACCCAGAAGTGGCGCTGTGGCTCATGTGGTAGAGTGCTAGCCTTAAGCTAAAGAGCTGAGGGATGGAGCCCAGGCCCAGAGTTCAGGTTCCACGACCAACAACAACAACAACAACAACGTACATAAATTTACTCACTTAAACTTACAAAAATATGTGGTGCCTACAGTTACCATTGGTGGAGTTTAGAACTACCATACATTTACTACAATTTTTAATCTAATGACATTTTCTATAATATGTCTTGAATTCCAATTTTTTTGCAAAAATATGTACTCACAGGCTGTAGTTTGAATACATTTAAGTATCTCAGACTATAGACTAATGCTACATGTAGGTCCTTTATATTTTCAAATTTGCATTTTAATAATTTTCTCAGGGTACCTATAAAATTCTCCATTTTATACAAGGGGAAAAAAAAGTAGCATTTATGTTTACTATATGCTATGTTCAAGTAATTTTATTTAATCAGACCAATCCTGTATCTTTTACTAACAAAATTTCCAATACAGCTTGACTTCAAATGTTTCTAAAAAATTCTAAGGTAATATTATTTTAGCATAACTTACATAGCTATATAAGTAATATTACATATACATGCATACAAACATATGCATTTCAAGTTGTTCAACTTTATTTGTAAAATAAGCTGTTAGCCTGCCTAACTTCTAGGTCTCCTAGTTTCCCTTTATTGTTTAGCTATTTGGCTGCATCTTCTCTCACTTGGCACAAAAAAAATTGTAATTATTATACCAAATACCATTAAGGTATAATTAATTAATGATAGAATGACTGTTATACCATTTAGTGTAACTTCTCTAAATTTCAGAATTCTCAATGGAAAAATAAGCTACTTCATTACTATATTATAATCAGCACATTTTCCTTTTGATAAGACATTACTTCCCTGTTTACTTGTCAGTAATATGGAGAAACATGTGAAAAATATATTTCTTCTAAGCATATGCCACAGAGGGCATTCAAATGAAAACTGATATATTTTTCCTACTACTCGTTAAAAAGTTTAATTTTAAATTTTTTGTTGTTG
The DNA here is from genome assembly GCF_000151885.1 of Dipodomys ordii. Lineage (NCBI taxonomy): Eukaryota > Metazoa > Chordata > Mammalia > Rodentia > Heteromyidae > Dipodomys > Dipodomys ordii. The sequence goes on from NW_012267381.1 coordinate 683,906, forward strand.
CTTTTCTGAGACAAAGTCTTGTTATTTCCTGGCCACAAACTTTTCCTATCTTCCTAAGTGCTGAGATTATAAGTGTGCACCCCCATTCCTTAAAAACATAAAAAACTGTCACCAAACATGAACAAATTTTAACAATGATAATCAGCACCTAATATTTACCAAATACAGTTTTAAGCAAGTATTAAAAATGTGATGACTCAGTGAATGCCAGTGGTTCACACCTATAATCCTAATTACTCAGGAAGCTGAAATCTGAGAATGGAGGTTGACAACCATCTGTGAGACTCTTATCTCCAATTGATCAGTAAAAAATAGAGTGCTAGCTTTGAGCAAAAAAACAAACAGCAACAAAAACATGCTCAAAGATAATACTCATGCCAAGTTCAAGCCCCTGGACCAACATTAAAAAAATTGTGATCATTAGCCAAGTGCCAGTGGCTCAAGCCTGTAATCCTAGCTACCCAGGAGGCTGAGATCTGAGCATCACAGTTCAAAGCCAGCCCAGGCAGAAAGTCCATGAGATTCTTATCTCCAATAAACCACTAGAAAACCAGAAGTGGTGCTGTGGCTTAAGTGGTAGAGCACTTGCCTTGAGCTGAAGAGCTGAGGGACGCACGCACCCAGGCCCAGAGTTCAAGCCCCAAGACTGACAAAAAAAAAATTGTGGTCACTGTAATAATAATAATACAATCCATCTAAGGTCATAAAGTTGTTGCCCCATTTTGTAGATGAAGAAATAGAATCACACAGTGGTGAAGTCACTAACTCAGAGCTGAGATTAAAAAAAAACAAAACAGTGACCATAGGGTCCGTGTCCCTTTCATCCAGCTTTGCTATATTAACTTACTTTTGTACTGAACACAATGGAGTACATTTTAAAACTAGTTACAGACTTCAAATTATGTGTGTCTTTTCTTAGCAGGCCTTTCCCTGTACTCAGTCACTGGCTCTCTCCAGAGCTGTCAGAGTACTTGAAAATAGATTTATTTCTTCAAATGAATCTTCATATGTATCTATATTGAAGGACAAAAATAAATATGAAAGAGTATTAAAGTTACATAAGAACAATGATAAGAAAAGGTTACTCCTTTTAATATCTTTAAGATGAGACTCCTTGTAATATCTTTAAGTGCCTACCTTGCTGGAAGATGAGAAGGAAAAGATGTGCAAGGTTAATGAACACTGGACATTGTAGTCCTTCATGCTCTGTTCTCTCCTCAATGGATAACAAAAGTCAATTAAAAGGTAAATCAGATTATATTATTTCCTATTCTTCCTCTGCTTAAAAATCCTACAATCAAAGTCGTCTCTTCATCATGATCCTACAAATTCTAGCTTCAGCTTACCTCTTCACTCATCTTTTATATATTTTTATTGTAAGAATACTCTACAGAGGGGTTATAGTTACATGAGTAAGGTAATGATTACATTTCCTATTGAGCATTGTTAAACTCCTCCTTTGTTTTCCTCCTACCATCCCTTCTTCCCCACTTCCTCAACTCCTCCTTCCCTCCCCTCCCCCAAAGGACATAGCTAGCAAGATCAATAGAAAGCCCACAGATTGGGAGAAAATCTTCACTAGCCATACAACGGATAAGGGTCTCATATCTAAAATATACTTAGAACTCAAAAAATTAAAGCCCCCAACAACAAATCCTCAAAGAAACAACTGCCTGATAAATAAGTGGGGTAAAGGCTTAAAGAAACACTTCTCTGAAGAAGAAAAAAGAACGGCCAATAGACACATGAAGAAATGCTCAACCTCCCTAACCATAAAAGAAATGCAAATCAAAACAACATTGAGATTCTACCTGACCCCAGTAGATTGGCTATAATCAAGAAATTGGTGCTGGGAAGGTGGCTCAGTGGTAGTGTACTTGCCTTGCATGCATGAGGCCCTTAGTTCGATTCCTCAGCACCACATAAGCAGAAAAAGCTAAAGTGGGGCTGAGGCTCAAGTGGTAGAGTGCTAGTCCACAGCTGAGGAGCTGAGGGACAGCACCCAGGCCCAGAGTTCAGGCCCCACAACTGACTAAAAAAAAAGAAAAAGAAAAGAAATATAATAACAACAGATGTTGGAGGGGATGTGACCAAAAGGGAACCCTACTGCATTGTTGGTGGGAGTGTAAACTTGTCAACCACTTTGGAAAGCAGTATGGAGGTTCCTCAAAAGACTCCACATACAGCTCCCCTATGACCCAGCAATCCCACTTTTGGGCATTTACCCAAACAATCACAAACAAAGCTATACTAAAGCTACCAGCCCAGCTATGTTTATCACAGCACTATTTATCATAGCTAAGATACAGAACCAACCCAGATGGACCTCAGTAGATGAATGGATCAAGAAAATATGGTATATATAATGGAATTCTATGCCTCCATCAGAAAGAATGACATCGCCCCATTTGTTAGGAAATGGAAAGACTTGGAAAAAATTATATTAAGTGAAGTAAGCCAGGCCTAAAGAAATACAGGTCCCCTGGTTTCCTTATTTACAATAATTAGTATATGTCTAGGACAAGCAGAAGAGGTCTAAAGCTATGTACATATGACTATATAAGATGATGCTAAGCGAAATGAACCCCAAGATAGGGATACAAGTGGTTTTCTCTTTCTTGCTGTTGTTCCTAATGTATTTATAATGTACCATGTGATTTTTTTTGTTTCTTTTATATGTTCTTCCCCCATAGTATAAGCCTGTTTTCACTGTATCTGATTCCGGTGTTCTGCATCTTTTATATACATTTTTCTGATTTGGGGAGGGGAAAGGAATAACAGAATGCTGAAATAAGGATACAGGATGACCCATTGTAACAATGAGATATACAAGACACTACTATGTTGAAAACAAACTTCACTCATTTTTAAATACCATCCCCCTGGATTTACTTTGCTGAAGCCATACCTGACCACTTTGCATTCCTTCAATACGCTAAGCTCATTTGGGCTTTTGGATTTTTGTTGGAACTATTCTTCTGCCCAGAAGGCTCAGAGACCACATCTGCCATGGTTACCTCCTTTTCATTCAAACCTCAGCTCAAATATGTCCTCTAACTCTCCTTGATCATTTTATGTAAAGAAACTATTTCTAGCCCAGTTTCTCATATCCCACTCCCTATTTTATATACCTTAATAGAGCTTACCATGATTTAAGGTTAAAATGTTTATCTATTGACGTTTATTACCACTCTCCCAAATAAAATTTTAAAAACCTTTGAAGCAGAAACCTTACTAATCATTTTCACTAATCTATTATGTCTAGAAAGTGCCAAGGACAAAGCAAACCAAAGTAAAGTTTTATTGAATAAATAAAAGGCATTGAAGAAAATCAGGCACTGGTAGTTCACACCTATAATCCTAGCCACATCTGAGGCTGAGATGTGAGGATCACAGTTTGAAGCCAGCCTGGGCAGGAAAGTCTGTGAGACTCTTATTGCTAATAAACTACCAAAAAGACAGAAAGTAGAGCTGTGGCTCAAGCTGTACAGCTCTTGCCTTGAGCAAAAGAAGCTCAAGAACAGAGCCCAGGTCCTGAGTTCAAGCCTCAGGATAGGCATGCGCGCGCACACACACGTACACACACACGCACGCACAGCACTGAAGAATAATGGAAGCAAACTACTACAGTGGCCATGTAAACATTTTTATGACATTTTCTTTAAGGAAATGGATTTCAGTCATTTAGGAATCATAAAATACATTTTAATTTTAAATTCTTAGGTCTTTGGCAATCTTTAATAAGTAATAAAACCATTTGAGATGTTACACATACTCTAAACACTGTAAAATGTAATTTTAATAGTTCATATCATTATCAACTATACCCCTTCTTAAGGTTTTACTACATCACCGTTATGATACTAAGCACATTCTTGTCTTTGTTATTAAATGGATTTTCCTTTTAATTTTTTTATTTTTTGTTCCAGTCCTGGGGATTGAACTCAGGTCCTAGATGCTTCCCCTACACTTCTGTGCTCAAAGCTAACGCTTTACTATTTGAGCCACATCTCCACTTGCAGCTTTTTGGTGGTTAACTGGAGAAAAAAAGTCTCATGGGCTTTTCTTCCTGGGCTAGTTTCAAACTACAACACTCATATCTCAGCCTTCTAAGTAGTTAGGTTGTATATTTAAGTGTTTAAATTGCAACAGGTAAATTGGCAAGTGGTACCTTTGAAAGCTCAGGCAATCTAGCTCACTTCTACATGAAAACTGAACTTTTCTTGCAACTACTTCTAATGCATATGATAAAATAAGATACATAACATGACATTAGACTTTCTGTTTTGTGTATTGTATTTTTAGTAATCAATAATTTTAATTGCAAAATAGGAGGATATCCAAGCAATGAAATTTATTTACACACAAATTATACAAAACGTGTTATATTGTTAAGACCTTATAAGGAAAACAGTATTTTAGCCTATTATGTTAATAGGTTGTTTCACTGCATTTTACCTAATAACCAGAGTCAATACTCTGCTTCAATACAATAAACAGCAACAAGAGGCAACATATTTGGTGGAACTACAGAATAAAGAAATACTATTATTTTAATAAAAACTATCAAAAGTTAATCCTTCATTCTAATTAGAAAAAGTCTAAAAATCCCATTTCCCTCTTCCTTTTCTTTTGAATTGTCTAAATTGTCAATGTTAAACCTCCCTATTTTCTAACTAACTATCAGGAACATAGCAAACATCAATATACCCTTAATTTCATATTATCATGTACTCATAAACATCAATACAAGTCAAATAACCTCCACCAATAATATACTGTATGAAAATGCCACAATAGAACTGCTATATATAAGTGTATAAAGTATCTTTCAAAAGGATATACTAATAATGTTAGAATCTAATGAAATTGTTAGAATCTCATGAAATTGTTAAAATCTGATGAAATAATCCAGGCTTAAATATTTTCATATGCAAGTATTCTTCATTTATAACTAAAAATTTCTTCCCTGAAATGTTTAAGGACACAGTTCATTTAATTAATACCTGATCTGAATGAGCCATATAAAACATGGAAAGGATATTCAGAGTCAGTACAAAACACTATTTATGATTTATAGTAAATTCCCTAGAAGTTACAATTGGGCCCTATGGAGAGGAAAATATCTAAGTCAACTTTTAAAAATAGAGATGAAATGTATAAATCATTTCAAACAAAAATATAATGGATATACCTTTGCTTAATGACCAAGCTCTGAAGTCCTAAAATTATAAAATCTCCATCTGTTAATCTGACATGAACAAGCTGATGAATGAAATCATGACAACAGTGTATCCTGGCAAAACTAGAAAATTCCTGAAAACCTAGAAAAATATGTCTACAACAGATGGGTCAAGTAGAAAATAAATACATCAATCTGTGGAAATAAATGCTGTTATAATTCTCTCAATTAAAATTAGTAGGAGCTCTGCTTTCCAAGAGTCTGTGATATTAGGAAGGCCAAAGAGAAAACATCTAGTGAAGTATATAACATCTAAAATGACCTAAATGTCTCCTGTTAAATATACTAAATTCAGGTAAAGTCTTACCAGTTAACTTCTTCACAGGTTGGAGCCGAACACTGATAGACTGATGTGTGAGTAAGGGGGAGGATGGAAGAGAGCGAGACATGCCCTCCATAATCCGAATGTGCTGCATACCTTCACTCACTGGAAGTGGTGGAACAGCATAGTCTGGCTCAAAAGCACAATCGCTTTCTGTGGAGATGCCACCTGTGGACAGAAAAGAATGGTACAGAAAGAAAAGGTTGGTAAGAAAGAATATCTCCTTTACTAAAATATGCTGGTAAGGATGACTCCTATATACATATATATATATATACACATATATATGTATATATATATATGTGTGTGTGTGTGTGTGTGTGTGTGTACACACACACACACACACACACACACACACTGATTTCCACTGCAAAAAAAAAACCAAATCAGACATTTTCAACAAATATATTCATTTGGATACTTACTGGATACTCAACTCTTGGTACTGCTAATGGTAATCAGATATGAGTAAAAAACAGGGTTCCTCCTTATAAGAGCAGGCTATCTCATGAGAAATACAGTAATACAGGAAAATAGGAAATAATTATAGAACAACACAGTAAATTAAAATTAGATTATTTTAATGTTTCCTGACAGAATACTTGTTTAATACTGTGCTACTGCTAGTAGGATCAATGCAATTCTATTTCTTTTGTCTCCTCCCTCAAAAAATTACATAAAAAGTGAGTAACACTGACATTATATGATGCTCTTTGAATCTGCTCATATGCATTGTATATGTGCATGTATGTGGGAGACAAGAGAGTAAGCATGTATATGTGTGTGTGTATGCATATGCGTGTACTAGGGCTTGAACTCTTGGCCTTGAACTCTTTCCCTGTCTTTCTTCTCTCAACAACAGCTTTTTGTTGGTTAACTGGAGATAATTATCTTTCAGATTATCTTTCTCAGCTAGCTTCAAACCTTAACCCTCAGAATTCAGCCTCCTAAGTGGCTATATATAGGTGTGAGCTACTGATATGCAGCTTTTAGTAATGTAGCATGTTTTTGAAAGAGTAAATTGTAAGTTGTTGGCTTCCATTCTTAGTAATGGCAGATTATGTACTTCAGACCAACTTTTCCCTAAGAAAAACTAGAACTGCCTATATCCTTTAAAATCTTTCTAAGGTAGTAGAAAATTAACAGTGCAACCAAGAATAACAAATAAAAGACCTAAGTCTGGCATTTGGGGTGACTTTTTATTTAGTGGCACTGTAGAGGTTAACAAGCTATCAACAGTTTACAGAACTGCAAGAACAAAGTGTTAGTCTAGCTACTCAGGAGGCTGAGATATAAGGATCACAGTTCGAAGCCAGCCTGGGCAGGAAAGCCTGTGAGACTCTTATCCCCAATTAATTCACAAAAAAAGCCAGAAGTGGTAGAGAGCTAGCCTTGAGCACTAAAGCTCAGGGACAGTGCCCAGATCCTGAGTTCAAGCCCCGGGACCATTTCTCTCTCTCTTACCCTCCCTCCCTCCCTCTCCGGCTCTCTCTTTCTCTTTTTCAATCTCTCTCTCTATTCCCTTTCTCTCTCTCTTTCTCTCCTCTCTCTCTCTCTCTCTCTCACACACACACACACACACACACACACACACTTAGTCTAGAACTCACCAAGGTATGAAGGGAAGAAACTGGCAGAACTCCAATACTTTTACTGAAAGTCCAAAGAAGTAACTCTGAACCAAACCAAGACTGGTCCTTACAAGTAGTAACGCTTAGCTCAAATAGCTTTGCTCCCACAAAATTTAATCAAGAAAGTACTGCTAAGACCACCCATAACAAACATAAATCTTCTTAGAGAAAGATAGCATCATCATAGATCTCAAACTATTTAAAGAATTTATCATACATAACAAACTCTCTTTAACAATAGCATAGATAATTTGAACAAGTGAATCAGAAAAGATGTATAAACCAGAAATAGTCTGATAAAAAATACAACATGCATACAAAATGCATAAAACAAAGTGAAAAAAAACTTCAAATGTCTGCTGGGAAAAATGAAGAATTCATTCTTTATCCTTGGATTTTAGGAACTTCATCTGAATATCTCTTAATTTTTTTACTTTTCTGGGCCCTTTGGTTACTGTATTGACCAATTTTCTTCCAACCACTTATGTTTTCTCTCTCTCTCTCCTTTCCTTCCTCCTCCCTTCCTTCTGCCTCTCTCTCCTTTCCTCTCTAGAACTCTGATCAGAAAGATACTATTTCTCTAAGACCTATTTTTCAACTGTTTCTCTCAATATGGATTCAAAGTTATTAGGCTTACATGAATAGACTTCAGACAATTTCATACAGAATTCTAGTTCTTTGTAGATTATTTAAGAAGTATACTATTAGTATAATTGCCTAACTGAGGGATCCTTTAAAGTAATATATCTGAAAATATATTTGGTTTAGTGAAGTACCACTTTTCATTTGAAATGTCCCACAGTTAAAAATTAGCAGGTAATTTTAGAATACAGTAATACTCCTTAAGGAATCATACAGCAATTAGTCCAGTTTGGCTGTCCTAGTTCACTTTTTTGCTTAGAAACATTTTCTTCCATCTTCTCTGTCCTACAAATCATGTGTGAACTCAATGATGCTACAAAGAAAAATGTATCTTCAAGTAAAGAAATGGTAAGTATCCACAGAATATGATTATACACTAGTTAATAGCTTCTCTTAGAAACTAGTATACAGTTATAGAATGTAGTATTTAGTCTCTTAGAAACTACCAGCCTCACAACTTCAGTAGATTATAAGAAGTTTACTTCAAGTACATAAGTCTGCAAAATGTGGATGGGCTCAAGACGCTACTGACTAGATTTTTGGTCAGATTCAGAATGATACCAATGTATGTTTAACATTGGGCCCAGCTACAGAAAGGACAAAGTAAGTATATGGAACATGCTCTTCTCTAGTGGATCAAAGGAGCATAGAAGGCTCAAGTCAAATCAGAGTAACCTATGTAAGACCTCTACTCACTTACATTCCACTGGCACAAGGAAGCCATACAGGCAGCCAAGAATGACATTGATGGGGCAGGGATTATTAATTGGCCCACACTAGTATAAGTTACTACAATACTGTATGGCAAAAGGAATGGATATGTAATTATACAACATAAAGAAACTGAAAAACTGTGAATCCAGTTTACCAAATATGTAAGGTAACATTCATTAGTATTCTGTATTACTCAATGCATACATTTTTTTGGTTGTTGTTGTTGTTGGTCTTGGGGTCTGAACTCTGGGCCTGGGCACTGTCCCTCAGTTCTTCAGCTCAAGACTAGAGCTCTACCACTTGAGCCACAGTGCCACTTTCAGCTTTTTCTGCTTATGTGGTGCTGAGGAATTGAACCCAGGACCTCATGCATGGAAGGCAAGCATCCTACAACTGAGCCACCTTCCTAGCCCCATCAATCCTTACTTTCTAGTGCTCAACTTCTTGCCAATTTTTTGCATGAACGAAATTAAATACCAAGATACAAATTAAAATACTGCTAACTTGACAGAAAAAAATCCACATATTGGCCACCTGAATTAGATATTTAAAAGTTGAGTCAAGACCACCTAGAGTTAACATTTTAAAATGTTAGGAGTAATAGCTATTCAATTAAAACTTCAGCCATCACTAAGAAAAGTCTTACACTTAACATATATGATTATTAGATATTAAAATTTAAGCTAAATCAAACACTGGTAGCTCATGCTTGTAACCCTAGGTAACTCAGGAGGCTGAGACTTAGAGTATAGCAGTTTGAAGCCAGCCTGGGCAGAAAAGTCTGAGACTCCATCTCCAACTAACAAGCATAAAACCTAGTTGGAAGCATGGTTCAAGTGATAGAGTACTAGCCATAAGCAAGTAAAGATCAAGTCAGGCCCTTAAATTTAATCTTCAGTTCTAGCAAAAAAATAAAATAAAATTTAAGTTAATATGGAAAATTTTTAACCAAATGAAATGTCTATTCTAGAGAATTACTTCCTAAATTTTTAAATAACCACAAGTAAAACTTAAAAAACATAAAACAAGCCGGGCACCAGTGGCTCACACCTGTAATCCTAGCTACTCAGGAGGCTGAGATGAGAAGATTGCGGTTCGAAGTCAGCCTGAGCAGGAAAATCCATGAGACTCTTATCTCTAATAAACCACTAGAAAACCGGAAGTGATGCTGTAGTAGTTCAAGTGGTAGAGCTCTCTCCTTGAGCTGAAGAGCTGAGGGACAGCACCTAGGCCCAGAGTTCAAGCCCCATGACCAAATTGAAAAAAAAAAAAAAAGGAAAATAAAAAACCTCCAGTATGATATATTCATGGATGATTTGTGAATTTTTCAGCTTAAAACTATACATCAATAAAAGTTTCTTTATAAAAGAACCTGAGAACTAATATATATAACAAAGGGCAGGGGCTGGGAAGGTGGCTCAGTGGTAGAGTGCTTGTCTTGCATGCATGAGGCCCTGAATTTGATTCCTCAGCACCACATAAGCAAAAAGAAAAAAGCCGGAAGTGGCGCTATGGCTCAAGTGGTAGAGCGCTAGCCTTGAGCTGAAGAGCTGAGGGACAGCGCCCAGGCCCAGAGTTCAGGCCCCATGACCGGACCCAAGAAACAACAACAGCAGCAACAAAAAGGGCATTTAAAGATTTTAGAGAAATAAAGAAGTGTACAACTTATTCAAAATGTTCTTTTAAATTAGAGCTTATCTTACCCTTTGACTATAACTTTCTCCCAAGTCCATAAATGTGGCAGAAAGAATCATAGAATGACAATAGTTCAGAATCACGTAGTCATTGAATATTATTGCCAATGTGAAAATTTTAAGGTTATCTGCTCCCCCCAAAAATCCAATCATAAAGAATAACTCATTCAATTTCACAGGTTACATAGGTAGCATGCAAGAATCTAGTGTCTCTCTATATATCAGCAATGGACACTTGAAAAAGAAAAAAAAATTAAGCCAGCATTATTAAAATAGTACCACTGAAAACACAAGGGGGCTAGAGGCATGTTTCAAGTGGTAGAACACCTGTCTAGTAAGCATTAGGCCCTAATCAAATCCTAGTACTGAAAAAAAAAAAGAGTAAGTAAAATATTTTGTCAGGCTCCAGTGGCTCACACATATAAACTTAGCTACTCTAAAGGCTGAGATTGGGAGTATGATGGTTCAAGGACAGCCCACAGAGAAATGTTCTTGAGATTCCATCTCAATAGAAAAACTGGCTGTGGTGATGCTTGCCTGTCATCCCAGCCCTTTGGGGAAGGGGGGCCCAGGAAGATCATAGTCCAGGTGCATATTGGGTAGGAAGCAAGATCCTATATCAAAAATAACCAGTACAAAAAAGCTGGAGACATGGCTCAGCATTAAAGCACCTGCCTAGCAAGTCTGAGGCCTCAAGTTCAAACCTCATTAACATCAAAGAAAAGAAAAACAAATATGAGACAGAAATGTAAAAAAGATGGCAGAAGAGACACCTAGAATTTTCTTTCATATCTATGAGTCTGAAACAAAATATCAAGTGTATGGATGGTGGGAGAAGGGGAAGAAGAATGGAAAAGTACAGAAGTTCAACAATGAACAGTAGGCAGAAACCAGGTGAAACCCAGAAATACTGAACTGTAGATCTGTGAAAGAAACAAGATATTGGGCACTTAAGCAACATAGTAAAAAGGAGGAGAATCCTCTTAGCAGAATACCAAAGTCAAGAAGAAAAGAAAATCTTGGTGAACTTCACAGACTCAAAAAATATAAGACTGGTGATTAAAACTGGTGATCTTCCTCTGTGCTTCCTATCTTTCTCACTGGTGCTGTAATAGGAAGAAGCATCTTAATAGAGATCTTATATCAAACCTTTTAGTAAGCAGGGAAGCAAAAGCCTCTGCATTTCTCTATCTCTAAGACCCAAAGCCTTCCTACAATAATTAGTGTGGGCTCAGGAAATTGATTGTGACGTGGACACAGACCCAGCAAAACACGTTTATGTTTCTGGAAGTGCAGGCAATGCTATGGAGGAAAGCAAAGAGGGTGCTTACATTTGGGAACTATAGCCAACTTCTGGAAAGAAGAGAAAGAATATCTATGTGTAAATGCAACAGGGGGCTCTAACAGCCTGTCTGTACCTCACCCCAAATAGTAGTTTGCTTTGATTTGACTTCTTCCTATACTCTCAATGCCCCAGAGACATTTGATAGGAACACAGCCCCTACCCGAGCATTTCCGACTCCCAGTAGCAGAGCCTCTGGTAGGGACATACAACTGGACAAATCCACACTATCAGCTGGTAGGAGCACCCTACAGGTAGCTCCTACACTTACTGTGGTAATGGGCCTGAAGACACCAAACACGGGCAGGAACTGAATCCAACAGTGGTTATAGTGGTTATAAGAATTAGCCCCCGTATAGTACAAAAGGCAGGGAGGAGTTCAGACTACAGACAGTTCTTTTCTGATCTAACCTGTTTGAACCACCGATAGGGGATCACTACTCACACATACAACAGGTAAACTACAAAAAGAGAAGCCTGGGGAAAAGAAAAGTATCTTCATATACTTAACCCTCTTTCCTATTTTGCTTCTTTTTAAAATCTTTTCTACATTGCCCACTTTTTATTACTTGATTACTAATACTCCAAACTTCAATTGTGTTTTTAATATTTTTATTGTAAAGATACTGTATAGAGGGGTTACAGTTACATGAGTAAGGGCATGAGTATATTTCTTATCAAACATTGTTACCCACTCCTTTGTTTTTCCCCTACTATCCGTTCCTTCCCCATCTCCCCACTTTCTCCCTTTCCCCCCACAAAGTTGTAAAGTTCACTTTCAACATAGTTTCTTGTACATCTCATTGTTTCAATGGGTCAACCAGTATCCTTATTTCAGCATTTTGTTATTTCCCTTTTCCTTTCAATTGTTTTTAAATTCCTATTTTGTCCTATAAGTATCTGTCATGATTTGATTAGGAAATGCCCCCTTCCCCTAGATAGGTGAGTAAAAACCTGGATCCCCAGCTGGTGATATTATTTTGAGAGGTTCTAGAAATTTTAGAAGGCTGGACCTAGTTGGAGGAAGTAGGTTACTAGGTATAGGTCCTTAGGAGTATATAATCTATGGTCCTTTCCTCCCCTCCTTCCTTCCCTCCCTCCCTCTACACTTTCTGTCTGCCTTGAGGTGAACAGCTTTCCTCTGCCACATATGAACCTAGCACAAGAAGCCTGGTAACATGAAGCCAAGTACGAAGGGATTGAACCCTCTAAAACTATGAGCCAAAATAAATCCTCTCATTTTGTTTCTCTCACGTATTGAGTCACAACTATGAACAAGAAACTAATACAGTATCTTAGCTTATTTTTTTTGCTATCCTTATTGGGTGTATAGTTTTAAATTACTCTTTACTACATTTAAAAATCTTATTTTTCAGATGTTAAGTTTACTATGGTTTGCTTTCTCTCACCCTCAAAGCCACTCTCTGAGTGGTAGTGGTGATTGAGACCTCAAGAGTTGGCTACTTACTAAAAAGAGCTCCATATAAAACGGGAAGAGATACCCTATCTATTTCAACAGATGTATAACATAACAAAGTAACATGAAAAAAATGAAAAGACAATGTCACTGCTCGAAAAATTTGTGCCTGTTCAATAACTGATGCTGAAGGTAGTGAAATGGCTGAAGTGGCATAGAAGGAGTTGAGATTCAAAGTAAATTTGGAGAACACCTACTCATAATATAGCAGAAAACTTCCCAAGTCCATGGGACAATACAGATACCAAGACGAAGAGGCATTTAGAACTGTAAAGACATGATGATAAAAGAACTTTCCCATGCTAGGTGCTGGTGGCTCATGCCTGTAATCCTAGCTAGGCAGGAGGCTGAGATCTGAGGATAGCAGTTCAAAGCCAGCCCGGGCAGGAAAGTCTGTGAGACTCTTATCTCCAATAAACCACCAGAAAACTGGAATCTGAAATTCATATGGAAGCATAAAAGACCTTGAATAGCCAAAGTAATCATGAGCAAAAACAGCAATGTTGGAGGTAACGCAATATCTGATTTCAAACTATACTACAGAGCCATAGTTAACAAAAAAAAATCTGGTACTGAACAAAAAGCAAATATATAAATCAACAGAAGACTCAGAAATAAACCCATGCAGCTAGAGCCATCTGCTTCTTGACAAAGGTGCCAAAAACATACTTTGTAGATAAAAGGTGGCGCTGGAAAAACTAGATATCCTTACAGGAGTGGAACTAGATCCATATCTCTCACCTGTATTTAAAAATTCAACTCAAAGTGGATTAAAAAATAACCTAATGTAAGACCTAAAACTTTGAAATTACTAGAGGAAAACATAGGAAAAACACTTTAATATTTACACAAAAACTAGGCATGAAGACTCATATCTGTAAGCTTAGCCATTCAGGAGGCTGTGATCAGAAAGATCACAGTTCGAGCTCAACTGGGGCTAAAAGTCCTCAAGAACCCATCTCAACCAATAAAAACCTGGGTATAGTATAACACATGTCTATTATCTCAGCTAGGCAGAAAGTATAAATAAAGAGAATCACAGTCCAAGTTAGTCTGTGCAAAAACCAAACCCTAATCCAAAAATTAACAAAAACAAAAAGGGTTGAAAGCATGGCTAATATGGCATAGGCAATGATTTTCTGCAAAGAACTCCAAAAGCTTAGGCTATAATAGCAAGAGTTTACAAATAGGATTGTTTTAAATTAAAAAGCTTCTGTAAAGCAAAAGAAAAAAGAACAAAGAGATGGTCTACCAAATGGGAGAAAATCTTTGCCAGCTAACAATTCAACATAAGATTAACACTACAGAGAACATATATATATATATATATATATATATATGTTTTTTATTTTTTGAGACTTTGTGAACTTTAATACAAGTATGTCTATGATATTTAGACTTATTAACAAAGTGTGACTGGTGACTTAACATGTAGAAATCAGAAGACATATAGAAGTCAAAACACATCAGTTGGAGTTCAATGTATTTATTTTATTTAGTTTTTTGGGTTTTTTTTGTCCGTCGTGGGGCTTGAACTCTGGGCTTGGGCGCTGTCGCTGCGCTCTTCAGCTCAAAGCGAGCATTCTACCACTTGAGCAACAGTGTCACTTCCGGCTTTCTAGTGGTTTATTGGAGATAAGAGTCTCATGGACTTTCCTGCCTGGGCTGGCTTTGAACCATGATCCTCAGATCTCAGCCTCCTGAGTAGCTAGGATTACAGGCGTGAGCCACCCGCACCCAGCTAGAACATATATTTTTTAAAAATAAAAAATAAACTAGCCACTACAAGGTCAAATAATTCAATCAATAAATAAACGAATGAAATTGTAGGGCTAGGAAGATGGCTCAGTGGTAGAACGCTTGCCTTGTATGCATGAGGCCCTGGGTTTGATTCCTCAGCACCACATAAGCAGAAAAAAGAAAGCCAGAAGTGGCACTATGGCTCAAGTGGTAGTGCGCTAGCCTTGAGCTGAAGAGCTGAGGGACAGTGTCCAGGCCCAGAGTTCAGGCCCCATGACCGGACCCAAAAAACCCCCCCCAAAAAACCCGAATAAACAAATGAAATTGTAGATGGCCTTTGGCAGCATGGCTATTTTCACAATATTAATTCTACCAATCCATTTATTTATTTATCTATTCATTTATCTTCTTGGTTAGGTTTATTTCTAGATATTTTATATTTTTGAGGCTATTGTGAATGGAATTGTTCTCTATTTGCTCATTGTTGTATACAAAAAAAGTACTGATTTTTGTGTGATTTTTCTTTTTTTGTGCTGGTTCTCAGGCTTAAACTCAATGCCCAAGTGCTGTCCCAGAGCTTTTCTACTCGATTAATCTCTACACTTTAAGCCGTAGCTCCACTATCAAGGTTTTTATTTTGTTGATAGTTAATTGGAGATAATAGTCTCACTGACTTTCTTGTCTGAAGTGGCTTCAAACTACAATCCTCAGAGCTCAGCCTCCAGGGCAGATAGGATTACAGGCATGAGCCACTGGTGCTGGATGAGTGTTCATTTTATATCCTGCTACTTTGCTGAAGGTGTATATCAGCTCTAGAAGTTTGGGAGTGGAGTCGATATTCTTGTAGAATAGGAAGGAAATTCATAAATTCAATGTTAGAGACAAAATGACCTGTTCTGGGGACTTGGTTAGTCTTTACCGAGCTGCTGTATCTTTGCCCAAAGTACTCATCACAATAAGATGGAGTTTTATCCATATGATTAGAAATATGGGTTTCCATTCATCAACAATAACCTTTGTGTTTAACCTACCAATAATCCTTATATACATGGGGAAATGGCTAGACTGAAACCTCCAATACATGGTATCATTCATTGTATGATCTATGAATTATCTCTCTGTTTCTTTCTAGCCCATGGTGATTTCCCCTAACTAATACATCAACTATTCATTTGAAATAAATTTTGATGCATTATATATACACTACATCCAGGTTTATAGAGTGATTATTCAAGTTGTCTTAGTCTGCCCCCTTGTGGGTATATATATATATATATATATATGTGTGTGTGTGTGTATATACACACACACATGCATATATACACATATATACGTATATATAATATACATAACAATATATACAATAGCAATAAAGGTAAAGGTGATATACAGAGGGGTTACAGTTACATAAGCCAGGTAATGAGTAATGAGTACATTTCTTTCTGAGCAATTTCACCCCTTCCCTTGCTCTCTCCATTTTTCCCTCCTGCCCCCCACTAAGTTGTATTCAGTATAGCGTCTAGTAAGTATCATTGCTGCATTTGTTCACCCTTTGTCCCACCCTTTCTGTGATCCCCCATTACCCTCCTAAGAAGAGATAAAAATTACAAACAAGACAAAAGGCAAAGAAAACAAAAATAGCAACAAAGAAAAAACTCTTTTGTTTCCATTTCTTGGCTTTCATTTAGACAAATATTTTATATGATCATATAAACATAACTATTGAGACTTTGCGATCCTCTCCTAAGAATATCCTCCTTTAGTCTCACTGTGCGAATATCTACAGACCTGTATAATTTACCATATCCCAATATATTTTTTTGTTTTTTACCACCCAGTGCATTTACTTGTAGATAGGCACATTCCAGTTACCACAAATGAGGGAAAACATGCAGCCTGCTTCCCTATGATCCAGCAATTCTACTCCTAGGCACTTATCCAATAGACCACAAACAAGGTCACACTAAGCTAACAGCATAATTATGTTCGCTGACAGCATTTTTTTAAACCATAGCCAAGATATAGAATCAATGCAGACACTCCCTAGTGGGCTAATGAATTGAGAAAATGTGGTACATATACACAATGGAATCCTATTCCTCCATCAGAAAGAATGATATTGTACTATTCATAAGGAAATAGAAAGACTTGGAAAAATCATATTAAGCAAAGTAAGCCAGACCTAAAGAAATATAGTATGCATAGTTTCATCTGTCTTTAATTAGATATAGAACATTAAATCCAACCTATTCATCAAATCAAATAAAACAAAGTATTAACCCTATAATAACTTTATCACCAACTTTACTCATCCTTTGATACCAACTGTCCTTGACCCTTAATATTATAAACTTTGGGGCTGGGAAGGT
Source organism: Dipodomys ordii (assembly GCF_000151885.1). NCBI lineage: Eukaryota > Metazoa > Chordata > Mammalia > Rodentia > Heteromyidae > Dipodomys > Dipodomys ordii. The sequence goes on from NW_012267381.1 coordinate 701,079, forward strand.
GGCTCAGTGGTAGAGTGCTTGTTTTGCATGCATGAGGCCCTGGGTTCGAGTCTTCAGCACCACATAAGCAGAAATAGCTAAAAGTGGCACTGTGGCTCAAGTGGTAGAGTGCTACCCTTGAGCTGAAGAGTGGAGGGACAGTGCCTAGGCCCAGAGTTCAAGTCCCATGACTGACAAAAAAAAAAGGATTATAAACTGTTTGGAAGTTTTTAATGATTATCTTTTACTAAAAAAATTACACTCATTACCTTGCCCATGTGATTGTAACCCCTCTGTACCATATTTTCCAAATTAAAAAATAAAAATAACTGAATAAATGAATAAAAATTTTAAAAATGAAGAAACATGCAAAAAAAGAAATAAAGAAAAATTACACATGCAAAAAAATTAGATATTTAAGATCAAATATTTCTACATGCTCAACATAATTTTTCCAGTCTTTAGAACTATTTTTATTGCTTTTTATTCATAAATGCAGATAAGCCAATTGTGGCTTCTACAAGCCTCTAGTGTTAGTTAGGCAAATTAATAATGCTAAGTAGGGTATTTAATAACTTCTGACACAAAAAGTTCTGGAAATGTATATTTTAAGGGATTAAAATGATTCTACATAAATTATTATAAACATTTATATTTATCAAATTTATATAAACTAGGAAATGATGACTGGGTTATATTATAGAACATTATACTGATTTTAAGAAAGGAAGTTTTGGCATTTTTTTGAGGAGGGGTCATGTTATACTGTTGATTGAGCAAGACCTGTCCTACATAAAAAAAAATTACTAGCCGGGCGCTGGTGGCTCACGCCTGTAATCCTAGCTACTCAGGAGGCTGAGATCTGAGGATTGCTGTTCAAAGCCAGCCCAGGCAGGAGAGACCCTGAGACTCCTATCTCCAATAAACCACCAGAAAACCGGAAGTGGCGCTACTCAAGTGGTAGAGCGCTCGCCTTGAGCTGAAGAGCTGAGGGGCAGCACCCAGGTCCAGAGTTCAAGCCCCACGACCGACAAAAAAAAAAAATTACTAAACACTGTACAAGATGCTATGCTGAAAATCAAACTTTACAACTTTGGTGTGTGTGGGGGGAAGTGTAGTTGTGGAGATGGGAGGGCAGGGATGGTAAGGGAAAAACAAAGGAAGAAGCAACAATGCTTGATAAGAAATGTACTCAATTACCTTGTTCATGTAATTGTAAGCCCTCTGTACCGTATTTTCACAATAAAAAACTTATTAATAATAATAATAAATTACTAAACATATATATGTATCTCCTAGCAAGTGCCAGTAGGAGCTCAGACAAATGTTTAAGGAATACAGCCTGAATGTAGATAATATTTGTTACTTTAAGGTAGTGAAAGTAGAATTATTTGGTAAATATAAATTTTTAATTAATAAAATTATCATAACTCATTGAAAGTACAAGTATGACTAACATAAACACATTCTAATGTATCCCCTAATAGCCAAAGATAGTTAGTTTTGGGCAGAATAAATTTCAAGTTTTAGTTTATGAAAACACTAGAAATTTTCAATTTTAATTTTATGAAAACAGACTATTGTAATTTTCAACTACTGAGTTGAAAATCAGTAAAAACTGATTTTTAAAAGAAATATAAGATTAGAAATAGACATTTCAAAGTTCAAATCTTCCGAATATTATTATCTAACAAACTAAATTGTTCTTTAAAATATTAGAACTGAAAGATTCTAAATACTATCAACAGTATTGATATAAATTTTTGGTACAGATTAATATTAGGTTAAATATTTTCCTATGTAAAAATAATATAACCTGATAGTGTTATGCTAAAAATTCAATGAGAATTATAGAAAATACCTATTTTAAAACATGGCACAATTATACTATTTTCTTTATTTCTAAGGCAATTTATATTGAATTCTAAATTCTTTTTTTTTGTCAGTCATGGGGCTTGAACTCTGAGCCTGAGTGCTGTCCTTGAGCGCTTCAGCTTAGGGTTTGCACTCTACCACTTGAGCTACAGTGCCACTTTCAGTTTTCTGGTGGTTTATTGGAGATGTTTCATGGCCTTTCCTATGCTGGCTTTTTATGTGATCCTCAGATCTCAGCCTCCTGAGTAGCTAGGATTACAGGCATGAGCCACTGGCACCGGGCCTAAATTATTTTTTTAATTTAAATAATAAATTACAAAAACAACAAAACAGTTCTAGCTTGTTAATGATGTTGTTGTATTATATACATATTTTAGACTAAACTTAAAGAATGATAAATTGAATATTGAAATAATTTTTATCACTTTATATAATTTCCATGTTTTCTTTGAAAAAATATCTTAGTAATATTATAGAACAAAGAAGGAGCTTGTTTCAGTATAAGCATTAGTATACTCACACAGAAAATGTCAAAAACTAATGTCCACCTAACAGTATATTTACAATAGTAAATCTAAATTGGGTTTCAGCCACATCGAACTAGTTCATTTACCTGTTTAATATCAAGAACCAAATAAGCTCAGTTTACACATACAAAATCTTTAATATCTTCTTTTTGTCTTGTTTGTTCATTTATCTGTCTTTGAGAGGGTAAGAAGGACACAAAAATGGAGGAACAAAAGTGAATAAATGTAGCAGTGGTACTCATTAGACACTATGTTGAAAATGAACAATACAACTTATGGATGGGGACAGGAGGGAAAAACTGGGAGAGAGAGAAAAGGAAAGGGGAGGGGACATTGTCCAATAAGAAATATACTCAGTACCTAACTTATGTAACTGTAACCCATCTGTAAATCACCTTTAAAATAACAATAAAAATTTAAATAAGTGGGCTGGGAAGGTGGCTCAGTGGTAGAGGGCTTGCCTTGCATGCATGAGGCCTGGGTTCGATTCCTCAGCACCACATATGCAAAAAGAAAAAAGCTGGAAGTGGCGCTGTAGCTCAAGTAGTAGAGCACTAGCCTTGAGCTGAAGAGCTGAGGGATAGTGCCCAGGCCCAGAGTTCAGGCCCCAGGACTGGACCCCCCCAAAAAAAATTTAAATAAGTAAGTAAAATTAAAACCTAAAGCAAAGTTGGAGAAAAAAAAGGGAGCAGGATTATGTAGTAAATGGACCTGGAGCTTCTTTTTTATACCTGAGTTTTATGACTGCATTCCCCTTCTCATTACTCCCTCCCCCTTCTGGCTTCATTTGTCTACACCTCCTCTCCCTGATCCCATCCTATTCTAGTACCCATTACTCTGCTTGAGTTCTCCCTCCTCCCCCCAATCTACCTTATTTTTGAACCTGGAGTGTTTACAGGATTAAAACACTACACATTTATTTATTTATTTATTTTGGTTGGTTGTGGGGCTTGAACTCTGGGCCTGGGCGCTGTCCCTCAGCTCTTCAGCTCAAGGCGAGCGCTCTACCACTTGAGCTACAGCACCACTTCCATGAGTACATTTCTTATCAAGCATTGTTGTCTCCTCCTTTGTTTTT
>NW_012267381.1:705593-775427 GCF_000151885.1 Dipodomys ordii
CCCCCCCCCCAAAAAAAATAAAATAACCAGAGCAGCTGGGTGCAGGTGGCTCACATCTGTAATCCTAGCTACTCAGGAGGCTGTGACCTGAGGATCACCATTCAAAGCCAGCCAGGGCAGGAAAATCTGTGGGAGTCTTATCTCCAATAAACCACCAGAAAACCAGAAGTGGCTCAAGTGGTAGAGTGCTTGCCTTGAGCTTAAGACCTGAGGGACAACACCCAGGCCCAGAGTTCAAGCCCCATGGCAAAAATAAATAAATAACCAGCAGCCAGGGGAGGGTGGCTCATACCTGCAAATCCTAGCAATTTAGGAGGCTGGGATCTGAGGACCACAGTTTGAAGCCAGCCCTAGGATAAAAGTATGTGAGACTCTAATCTCCCATAATCCACTCAGAAAAAGTCAGAAGTGGTGCTGGGGCTCCAGCAGAAAAATGCTAGCCTTAAGCACAAAGAGTCCCCAGGATGGGCAAAAAAATTTTTTAAAAAAGATCAAAAAGGACTAGAGTTATGAATAAGTAGTAGTAGAGCACCTAGCTAGCATTTCTGAAGTCCTGAGATCAAATCCCAGTACCAACAAGGACAAAAAAAAGCCGGTGTATGAAATATACTTTTAGTTACATATATCATTATGCTCCAAAACTTTAGTATCATTATAATGATAGTAATACTATTTCAATGACATGAAAAACTTTTAATACCTGAATAAGTGATGTTACAGAATTTAGACTGCATTAATTGTACTAAATGAGGAACTAGAATACACAAAGTAGACCTGCCCCCCCGCACCCCCCCAAAAAAATCCACTCCTTAAATTAAGTACTAGGAAGAAATCTCTGAAATTGTGAAAAAACATACCTTGCCCAGAGCGGCTTTGGCGAGAATCTACACTTGACTGTCTTCGATCCGATGGTTCCTCGCTTCCTCCATCTGCATAAAATTGAAATGAAAATAAATAGATACTGAAGCTAATGCTTTTTATCAAGCATTAGCTATATCTTAAAACTACTATGGCTATCATTTGATTTTATTTCATATAGTCTGCATTATTAAACTATTTGAGGATTTCCCCTAATAAAACAATGAGTCTTTTTAACAGAGTTTTAAAATAAACTTATTTCTTTTTAAAAAACTTAACATGTATATTACAGGAAATACACACACAAGAGACAAAGAACAAAATCATCCACAGTCAAAAGCAGTCCAGCTGGATGTGTCCTTCTAGATCCTACATGTACAACAATGATCCATTTGAGGTAATGAATGGTATGTGTCATTCTTATACAGATAAATTATACTCTAATCCACTTCAAACGTAAGGAATGAATGTTATCAATTCCAAAATTCTCTCAAAGAATTTCAGCTTAGAAGCCCTGATTTAGAGCCATGTCTAAATGAATGACTGACATTGTTCCTCTAAATTATATCAAATAATCCATAGGGATAAATGTTTTGCTACAATAATATTTTATAAGATCTTTAAAAAAATAAATAAACCTGTAAGTGACATAAATAAACAGGTCTTCTTAAATTATATGTAAACAAACCCAGTTCATTATATAATATATAGGTATTATATAATATATATCATTATATAATATATATTAGGTAAACAAATTTGTTTACCTAATTCCTTCAGTTTTATTACATAGATAAAAATGACTCATCATAAATAAAGTAGGAAAAATAAGACCAAATCAATATACTGAAGATGTCAAAAAGTATATCTAAGACTAAAATACTTATGGATATAAAGCCAGGCATGATAGTGCATACCTGTAATTCTAGAATTTAAGAGACTGATGCAGAAGGATGAAAATTTGAGTCCTTTTTGGGGCTATGCAGCAAGTACCAGACCTTCTGAGCTAAACAGCTATTTTTTAATAGACTTAATGACGTAAAAGCTTTAAAACAGTAGTCTAAATGTCAATAAACTTCTTTTCACTTCAGTCAAGTTTAAGATGTATTAAAGATTGGAAATTTTCCTTTATTTGTTCTTTTATCTTATTTAACTTAATAGGAACAATTAGTAGCTGAAAGATGGCTTAACAAGAATTATTCTTGCCTTGTTATTTTTTGCAATACCCTCTTAAACACATGGCCTTTTGTGTGTGTGTGTGTGTGTGTGCGCGCGCGCGTGTGCACGCACACGCATATACACTAGCAATGAGGCTTGAACTTCTGGCTTAGGTGCTGCCCCTTTGCTCTTTTGCTCATAGTTGGTGTTCTACCATTGGAGTCACAGCCCCACTTCTAGCTTTTTGTGATTAATTGGAGATAAGAGTCTCATGGACTCTTCTTGCCTGGAATAGCTTTGGCCCAAGATTCTCACATCTCAGCCTCCAGAGTAGCTAGAATCACAGGGGTAAACCACTGGCAAATGGCAATACATAGCCTATTTTAAAATTAATTGATATAAGGTTTAAAATTAGTTGATATGAATTTTCTTCTTAAGTACATTTATATGTAAGGCTTAGTAATAATTAATATATTTATTTATACTTATATATTTATATATTGTATACATTTATCAAATATTCCTTATTTTGCAGAGGGTTTAGCTACCAGTTATTCTAGCCAACTGATCTCAAAAATAGAATGACAATACAAATAGAAAATAGACTGGTAGAAAAATGTTACTATATTGAGTCCAGTATGATCTTAGCAAGTTAAGAAAATACTCCACACTAATTTAATCAGATTTGTAAAATAATTTAGCAAACTAAAAAAGACTCAAAGTTATAGTCATATTTTAAGATTTATAATACTTTAAAAATATGTCAGTTTATTTATTGAGTAATATTTTGATATTACTCAAACTTACATTTGAATAAAAATATATTTAGAAGCTGGGCTCAGTCCTATAATCCTGTCTATCCAGTAGGCAGAGATCTAAGGACTGTGGTTTTGAGCCAGCTCAGGCAGAAAGTCCATGAGACTCATCTCCAATTCTAACCTTCCCACAAATAGCAGAAGTGGAGTTGTGGCTCAAATGGTAGAATGCCTGTCTTAAACAAAAAGGCTCAGAGAGAGTGTTCAGACCCTGAGTTCAAGCCCCAGAACTAAAGCCAATAATAACAATAACAATAATAATAAACATATTGATAAAATGTTACCTGAAATATAAAAGTAAGAACTTTCCTTAAATGTAATTGGGGGAAAAGTCAAGGCAAAATTGCACTTATGCATTAACTTATCAAAATGATGGCTCTGGGCTGGGAAGTGGTGCTGTGGCTGAGGGACAGCGCCCAGGCCCAGAGTTCAGGCCCCATGACCGGACCCCCCGCCAAAAAAAGATGGCTCTGCCTGTTAAAATACAATTTTTAATTCCCCATTTCTTTTTAAGGGAAAATGTGTATCTAATAATCCCTTAACTATACTTCAAATTCCGAGTCAATTTGATCAACTTAATTGGGGCGAGGGGCAGAGGCAGCTACTGGGGCTTGAACTTAAGGACTTGTACTGTTTCTTGGCTTTTGTGTTCAATGCTGGCACTCCATACCACTTATGCCATACCTCCACTTCTGCCTTATTCTGGTTAATTGGAAATAAGTCTCTCAGACTTAGTCAAGGGATGATTCAACTAGTAGAGTATGAGCCAGGAGGGCTTGAAGCCCTGAATTCAAGCTTCAGAACCAACACCAACACTATCTCTCTCTCTCTCTCTCTCTATCAGACAATATAAAAATAGAGTAAAAGCAATCAAATTTCTCCCCAAGATAGTTACACTAATTTTTATTTTCATAAAAAGGAAATGTTCCTGTTTCTTCACACTTTCACCAATACTATTTAAGCCTTTTCAAATAAATTGGTATCTGTTTTTGTTTCATTCACTTTCCTCATTCATACCGAGGCTGACTTTGAACTTTGATCCTCTGATCTCAGCCTCTTCAGTAGCTACAATTACAAGCATGAGCACCAGAACCTGGCAATTTTTAAGTTTTCCAACCTTCTACAAATTCTTCAATTCTTATGAACTAATATCCAGAGTGTCCACGAATCTTAAATATTCTCTTCTTTCCAATGTTTATTTAAGAACAAAGAGAAAAGTTACAATACCCAATGTAAATATATGAAAATGGAGGTAGGAAACTTGGGAGAGATGGATAGAGAGGTGATACGTTCCATAGAATGATAGAAAGGGTGACTGATCAAGATGCAAGTATGTATATAAATAAGTGGACTTGTTAAATTGAAACCCCTAATACAACTATTTGGAGATAATAATGTTAATTTTTTCTCTCTTTTTTTAATTGTTGGTTATCTTTTTCTCTGTCCTTTTTTCCTGTTTTAAAATTATTATCTCCAGGGGCTGGGAAGGTGGCTCAGTGGTAGAGTGCTTGCCTTGCATGCATGAGGCCCTGCGTTCAATTCCTCGGCACCACATAAGCAGAAAAAGCTGGAAGTGGTGTTATGACTCAAGTGGTAGAGTGCTAGCCTTGAGCTGAAGAGCTGAGGGGCAGCACCCAGGCCCAGAATTCAGGCCCCATAACCACACACACACACACACACACACACACACACACACACACACACACACACGCACGCACGCACGCACACACACGTTACTGAGAACTTCTTTAAGCAAAGAACTAGACAGAATCCAAAAAAACTGAAAAGCTTCATGGTGAACTTTGAAACACACTGCCAACATTGTAACCCTCCTCTCTAGATCTATATTACTGTTCCTTACTATGGTCACCATTATGCAAAACTCTATATATGAGGAAGAGAATTTAGGATTTGATATTTTGTGCTACCAGTGCTTGAGCAACTAAAACTCACATTATACAAAGGTTCTCCAACTCTCCGTGATATCTGTCACTAAAAACAGGTATTTATGCTCTATAAGAAATTCAACAAGGGCTGGGAAGTTGGCTCAGTGGTAGAGCGCTTGCCTTGCATGCCTGAGGCCCTGGGTTCGATTCCTCAGCACCACATAAGCAAAAAAGGCCCTGGGTTCGATTCCTCAGCACCACATAAGCAAAAAGAAAAAAGCCAGAAGTGGTGCTGTGGCTCAAGTGGTAGAGCGCTAGCCTTGACTGAAGAGCTGAGGGACAGCGCCCAGGCCCAGAGTTCAGGCCCCACGACCGGACCCCCCCAAAAAAATCAACAAAATGCAAGAAGTGCAAGAAGTGCAAGAAGTGCAAGAAGAGGAGGAAGAAGAAGAAGAAGAAGAAGAAGAAGAAGAAGAAGAAGAAGAAGAAGAAGAAGAAGAAGAAGAAAAGCTAGTTCCCTCTAAATGTTTACAATATGAAAACTATACATTTCATTTTTTTAGTAAAAAAAATCAATGTTCATTACAGTGACATGAATTACTCTTGCCAAAGCAACCACTTGCAATGGAAACATTTTTAACTCACTTATGGTCTGGAACAAGGTTAACCACCATATGCTGTCCTAGAAATTACATTGGAAACAATGAGTAACAAGCCTGATCTACTTGTTTAATGCTCAAAAAAATCTTTAAGCATGTTTGCCTAGAATAATTTGTATTCTAAAGATAGCCCTTAAAATAGGGTAGAAGTATACTGGGGATAGAAACTACAATGATGCTAGATACTGGTGACTCACACCTGTAATGCTAGTTACTTGAAAGGCTAAGAGGATGAGAACTGCAGCTCAAGGCCAGTTTGAGCATACAGACAAGACCCCATCTCAACCAATAGCTAAGTGACGTGATGCACACCGGTTATTCTAGCTACAATGGAAAGCACAAATAGCAAGATCTCAGTCCAGGAGTGAATCTAGGCAAAAAAGAAGATCCAATTTCAAAAAAAAAGGGTTAGTATAGTTCAGTGGTCCAGTATGAGGCCCTTAGTTCAAACCCAAGAATTAGGGGGTAGAAGACAAGGAGAGAACAGGACAAGGGGAGGAGGGGAAGAGAAGAGAGACAAGGAAAGAGGGGTAAGGAACGACAGAGAGAGCATTGTCCTAGACCCTTGCTACAAAGGCAGGAAGATTAGTTAGAAGGGCAATTAACACAAGCTCTAAAAAGCAATGTCTTGAATAACCCGAATGTAAGAGCAATAAGAATTCATTTTTCAATGAAGTCTCTGCAAACAACACTTACTTTACTCTAGAAACTACTGAAAATTCAACAGTGGCACCAAGAAGGACCCCTTTCTTGGCTCTTTGTGGATAATCTTTGGAATAGATACAAAAATTCTCCCAAACCACCCTGAAGAAATGGCAAGACCTCACTACATAATTACATGTCATACATGTAACACAATCTTCTTTGTGGTCAAGAAAGCAATTGGAAGGTGACTGAAAGTGTGCAATGTATTGTGAGACAGTAAAGCTTTATGATTCAAAGAAATAAAAACTGCAGTCTTAGACTCATTAGCTCCATATACAATAAAGCTTACTGTACAAACTCCTTAGAAAACATGTTCAAACTCTAGAAGTGGAATTGTTAATTATACAATGTAAGCTGGGCACCAGTAGCCTAATCCTAGATACTCAGGAGACTGAGACCTGATGATTGTGGTTTGAAGGCAGCCCAGGTAGAGAAAGTCTGAAAGACTTTACCAGCAATAGAAAAGCTGAACCAGAGGGATGATTCATGTAGTAGAGCACCAGCCAGGAGGGCTTGAAGCCCTGAGTTCAAGCTTCAATACCAACACACACACACACAATCAGACAATATAAAAATAGAATAAGAGCAATCAAATTTCTCCCAAAAATAAGTTTCATTAATTTTTATTTTTATAAAAAGCAACTGTTCCCATTTCTTCACACTTTCACAAATACTATTTAAGCCTTTTCAACTAAATTGGTATCTGTTTTTTGTTTCATTCACTTTCCTCATTAATAGTAAGGCTGGGTTCATGTTTACTGGCCATTTGACATTTATATATTCCTGTTTACATCCTCTACTTATTTTTGCCACAACCTTCTGATCTGCACTTCTGATGAGCACTTTGCAATTTCTAGGATTGTTTAATAGGGATTATATTTTATTTTATTAGTTTGCTTTCTACTTTTTTTCCTTTGTCTTTAGTATTCAGCAGATTAAGTGATTGCACATTTCTTTGCATTTCTCCTCTGTGATAGTCATTGACCTTCTTTTACCAAATTTGACGTTTTCAGTTATATTTCTTTACTCATTTTCTGTTTAGTCTTGAAAAAAATTAATATGGAAGGCTTTGCAGATTTGCATGTCATCCTTGCACAGGAATCAGGCTAACTTCTCTGTATCATTCCAATTTTAGTGTATGTGCTGTTAAGGTGAGCACCACATTTCCTTAAATACCGTTTCCACACCAATGTTTCTATTCTTCTTCTAGAATTCCAATGACATGCATATTAAACATTTTGTTATTGTCCTACAGAATCCCTGAGGTTCTACTTTCCTCTTATTTTTGCCTTAGTTTAGATCTGGATAATTTCTGTTATCTGTTTGCAAGATCACTGATTCCTCTTGTCGACTCCATTCTGTTAGTGACCTAATCAAGCATGATTTTTATTTATTACATTTATTAGTTCTGAAATTCTCATTAGGCTCTTCTTTGTATATCCTATTTCTTCATTAAGATGTTTTATTTTTCCATGCATTTTAAAATTATTTACATGATTACTTAATGAGGTATTTTTATAATAGCTTTATTAAAATTTTTGTCTGAGTAATTTCAATGACTAATATTGGCGCTGGCATCTATTAATGTGTTTTTCCCTTATAAACTGATGTTTGTTTTCTTGGTACTTTATATATCAGTTGCACATGCAATTTACATGTCAATATTTTGTGTGTTATTTTAGATTATATCCTAGATACTCAGGAGACAGATCCAGAAGACTACTGTAGTCCAAAGTCAGCTTAAGCAGCGAAGTCCGTGAGACTCCACCTCCAAAAACAGCCAGCCAAATGCCAGGCTGGAAGTGTGGCTCAAGTGGCAAGAATGCAAGCTGAGCAACTGTGAGATCCTAAGTTACCCTTACGCTGGCAAAAAACATAAAAAATAGAGTCAGGAAATAAATTACTCTTAAGACAATGAAACTATAAGAGATCCTCAAGAAGGCAGTATAGATGGAGACACAGAGACTTAAAAGAGATCAGAGGACTAGCCTTGGGGCTGAGTCCCAACATACAGAAGGCTGTAAGCATAAGGAAGAATTAACAGAGATGAAATGAACAAGTGCCACTTCAGAATAAGAGCAAAACCAGAAAAATACAGAAGTCACATAAAGAAAGCGAGAAGATCAAATGTCAAATGTCAATAGGTTAGGTAAAATGAAGATTGAGAATTAACCAATTAAGTTTAGCCAATCTGATTTAGCACGGCTTCTTTATGTGGAGTGGTGGGGGTGAAACTGATAGGATTAAGTTTAAGACAGTCAATTAGAAAAAGCTTCTGGGAAAGTTCTTGTATTTTCTTAGACATGAAAAGAGACTGAAAAGGCTCCTAGATAGGCTAGCTGTCTTGTTGTAAAAGAAATAAACCACAGAGTATAAGCTAACATTATGAAAAATAGTGTGGAGATATGGAAGACAACAAGATTCTTGTAGAAAACTACCCTACAACATGGCCCACAAAGCATAAAGTGTAAAATACTGACAGAGGAAAGGCTTTTGAATCCCTTAGACTAAGCAGTCTAATTCAAATTTTCAATTACTTGAGCCATAAAAATTCTAAGTAATACTGGCAGCATCAAAATACTTGAATATATTAAATGGGAACTATAAAGCTTCTATCAACTTACTCCTTTTGTTTCTTCTACCTAAAATGTAATTCTCTCCATAATAAAATTGTACTCAATATATGTTGAAGGTGCTTGGTAGAGCTATATCTCAAGTGGTAGAACACTAGCTTTGAGCACAAAGAGGCTCAGGGACACGACCCAGTCCGCCCCCTCCCACCCCCACCCCCACCCCCGCCAAAAGGTGCTTGGTGTCTAGTACAGCTTGACTGATTGGACTCTATCTTTGAACTATTACTATTTGATTAGAAAAACTGAATTCTCTGGCCCCATTTCTTCATCTGTGAAGCTGACCCATTTTGTTGTGATAATAAAGTAATATACATAAAACAATGCAAATAAAAATAGCACAAAGTATATATTAAGTGGAATCTTCATGTAGAATCATCATATTCACAAAAATATTCTTAAATACCATTTCCTCTTTTCTATACATAATTTCAGATTACCCATACCAGGAACAATTATTTCTTCTTTCATGATTCTATTATAAATATCTATATTATAGCATTGCTACACTGATTATCAGTTATTTATATGATTATAAGATGCACTGCACTGACAGATGTTTGAGATGTGCCTTTGGAAGCTATTTTCATCTTTTTTTTTATCTTGCACGCAGTGGGTATTCTTCCTTTAAAAATCTGCTGAATTAATCTTTTCAAGGGCCAGCTCCAAAGTAATTACATTCATGTAATAAAAGCTAGTGGTTTTGATGTGGTCTGGAATACAGCTTAAAGAATCTAGCTTTCTTATACAAACTATAATAAGAAAACATGATTTCTGCCTTATGTGGATGCTAGAACTAAAAGACAAACAAGTATGTAAACACACAGGATCCTAGATATGTGTGCAAATGTATGTAGAAAGGAGGAGAGGACATGTTTATAATTGTGGGACTGTTTAAGGGAATTGGAGAGGGTAATGAATAGCACCAAAATACACTACATCTGTAAAGGAAGATATCAAAACCCAACTCAGTTGGGTGAGTTTACTCTCACTTTTCCCAAATGTGAGAGTAAATGCAGGAATCAATCTGATTAAATATTGTATATGGGCATGTGAAATACCATGGTGAAACAACTTTGAAGAGTTAGCATACACACACAAAAGCATGACAGGAATGTGGAACAGGTCCTATGTAAGGTGAGATACTAGTGAGAGGGGGAGGGTGAACAAAAAGTAAATATGACATTGTTGAAATTGGTATGGGAGGGAGGAAGAGAAATGAAGAACTGTAATAAGAGAGGGTGAGTCTGATCAAGATACATTGTGTGCAAATATGCACATGCAAAAATGAAAGCCTTCTTGTACAACAAATTATGTTAATAAAAGTGTAGGGAGTCCAGCGTTGGTGAACTGGAAGTTGCGCTGTGGCTCAAGTGGTAGAGTGCTCTCCTTGAGCTGAAGAGCTGAAGGATAGCACTCAGATCCAGAGTTCAAGCCCCAAGATTGACCAAAAAGAAAAAAGTGTAGGGAAAGTCAACAAATTAACCATGCATAGGCAGCATGATCCTAAGCACTATGGACTTATCCTCCACACCACTAACAATAATTTTTGTTCTTCACTAGGATTTTCTTTGTTAAGCCCAGACCTTAAAACTTCCTTAGTTCTTAAGAAAATATCTACAGCCAGGCTCCAAGGACTAATATCCACAATCCTAGCTACTCAGGAGACAGAGATTGGGAGAACAGAAAATCAAGACCAGCCCAAGCAAAACGACATCCTAGAACTGAGGATGTCAACACACTCCCTCCCAACTCAACTATAGCCAAAAAGAAAAAAAGAGAAAATATCTAGTATCTTTTACTATAAAGAGAAAAGAGAGTATGTATACTGTATACAATATACATAATGTCATCTGTATCATTGCTAATTCTTTTAAAATATATACCTAAAATATTTTCATAAATTGCCAGAGTATAAAAGAAGTGAAGATCACAGGTTCTTATAGACCTTAAACTGTTTTTAATTTTAAAAATTTAAACCACTTTCTCATAATGAGTTGTTAATTTGTATTTGCCTAAGGCTTCCCAAATATTCCATCAATAGTCTTCTGATCTGTAACTCAAGAAAAATTCTACTAACCAGAGAATATTTTGATTTTCATGATGTAGCTATACATCAATAATGATAACAACATAATAATAAAGTAACTTGCTAACTGTAAATACAACAATCACTAGTAATAATATCAGTATTTTAAAAGTTGACTAGGTGCACAATGGATATGAAAAAATGACAAGCCCAATATTGAATGAAACTGGAAGTGTGAACTTCGTTAAAAATAAAAGGTGCTTATAAGTATGTATGTGTACATACTTGCACATTTTAAATAAAATTTTATTTTATTTTAGAGTAGTTGTATATTTACAATACAAGAGGAATCTCCCAAACTCCACACTCAGTATCCTATCCTATCTTATTATAATTAGTTGTTACAACTAATGAATCAATCTAAATACATTATTATTACCTAAGGTCTACATATTATTGAGAGTTCCTTGGTTTTTTAATATTTTTTATTGTAAAAATACTGTACAGAGGGGTTACAGTTACATGAGTAAGGTAATAAGTACATTTCCTATCGAGCATTATTACGTCCTCCTTTGTTTTTCCCCTACCATCCCTACCCTCCCACCTCCACAAATACACTCCCCCTCCCTCTGCAGGTTGTAAAGTTCATTTTCAACATAGTGTTTTATTTTTTTTTGGCTGCCTTTTTTTAATATATTTTTATTGTAAAGATACTGTACAGGGGGGTTACGTTTACATGAGTAAGGTAATGAGTACATTTCTTATAGAGCATTGTTACCCCCTCCTTTGTTTTTTCCCCTACCATCCCTTCCCTCCCTGCCCCTCCCAAGTTGTAAAGTTCGTTTTCAACAGTGTCTTGTACATTTCCTTGTAACAGTGAGTCAACCTGTATCCTTATCAACCTGTATCCTTATGTTATTTCCCTTCCCCTCCCAAATTAGAAAAATGTACATACAAGATGCAGGGCACCGAAATCAAATACAGTGAAAACAGGGGTAATACCATGGGGGGGAGAACATAGAAAAGAAACAAAAAAATCACATAGTATAAGTACATAAAAAACAACAGCAACAAAGATAAAACCTCTTTTGTTCCTATCTTGGGGTTCATTTCACTTAGCATCATCTTATATGGTCATATGTACATAGCTTTTTACCTTTTCTGCTTGTCCTAGACATATACTAGTTATTGCAAATAAGGGAATTCATGGGACCTCTGTTTCTTTGCCTGACTTACTTCATTTAATATAATTTTTTTCCAAGTCTTTACATTTCCTAACAAATGGGGCAATGTCATTCTTTCTGATGGAGGCATAGAATTCATTCATCTACTGAGAGGCACCTGGATTGGTTCTATATCATAGCTATGGTGAATAATGCTGTGATAAACATAGTTGTGCTTTAGAATGGCCTTGTTTGTGATCGTTTGGGTAAATGCCTACAAGTGGGATTGCTGGGTCATAGGGGAGCTCTATAGGGGATGGGAAGGTGCCTTAGTGGTACAGTGCTTGCCTTGCATGCATGAGGGCCTGGGTTCAATTCCTCAGCAGCACATAAGCAGAAAAAGCCAGAAGTGGTGCTGTGGCTCAAGTGGTAGAGTGCTAACCTTAAGCTGAAGAGCTGAGGGACAGCGCCCAGGCCCAGAATTAAGGCCCACGACCGACAAAAATACAAACAAAAATAAAAATAGGGGAGCTCTACAACATAGTGTTTTATATATCTCATTGTTACAATGGGTCACCTGTATCCCTATTTAATAAGCATTTTGTTATTTCCATTCCCCTCCCCAAATTATGAAAATGTATATACAAGATACAGGGACTGGAATCAAATACAGTGACAACAGGGGTTATACCGTGGGAGAGTTCATTTTTAACCTAATGCCTTTTTGAATTCCTAGGATACCATATTATAGTCACCATGTCCTCTAAGGCTCCTAAATATAAGTTGTTTAGACTTTCTTATGGTGACCTTGATAGTTTTATGGAACACTAATCAGGTATTTTGCAGATTGCCCTCAACTAGGACTTTTCTGGTATTCTCAAGATGACAATGAAGATTATAGGTTACTGGAAGAGAGAAAACAGAGGCAAACTGCTATTCTCATCACATCACATTAAAGTACATGTTCTGACAAGCATGAAACTAAGTTAGTATGTATATGTGTCTGTACACACATACATTTCTTTTCTTTTGTGCCAGTCCTGGGGCTTGAACTCAGGGCCTGGTTGCTGTCTTTGAGCTTCTTTTGCTCAAGGCTAATGCTCTATCACTTGAGCCACAGCTCTATTTCTGTTTTTTTTGATAGTATACTGGAAATAAGAGTCTCACAGATTTTCATGCCCCAGCTGGCTTCAAATGGTGATCCTCAGATCTCAGCCTCCGAAGAATGTAGGATTGCAGTTATGAGCCACTAACACCTGACTTACACAAATACCTTTCATGAAGTGAAAAGAGAAAGTGAAGCTTTAGCTTTTCAGGCTGCAGCAACATTCATGAAAATAGATACCTACTTGGCCCTTACTATGTGTCAGAGAAAATGCTAAGTATTTTATAAATTTATATCATTCAATTTTCAATAAAGCCTTATGAAATAAATATTTATTCTCTTAATTATAGCAGAGATGTGTTGTTGTTGTCGTTAGAGGACAGGGTCTGAACACAGGACCTGGGCACTATCCCTTAGCTTTTTCACTCAAGGCTGGAGTTCTACCACTTGAACCACACCTCCACTTTGGTTTGTGCTGGTTAATTGGAGATAAGTGTCTTATAACACAATCCCACATGGTAGGGCCCAAATAGAATAAAAGGGGGAAAAAAAGGAGAGGTCACACTAGCACAGGTATTCTTGACTC
Organism: Dipodomys ordii; assembly: GCF_000151885.1. Taxonomy (NCBI): domain Eukaryota; kingdom Metazoa; phylum Chordata; class Mammalia; order Rodentia; family Heteromyidae; genus Dipodomys; species Dipodomys ordii. The sequence continues at coordinate 719,188 of NW_012267381.1, forward strand.
CAGTGATTTTCTTGCAAAAAAGGGGGGAGGGGGCGGGCAGGGGGCCAAGGGTGCTGGCACTGAGTTACAGCACTACTTCTGGTGCCTGTAATCCTAGCTACTTAGGAGATCTGAGGATCATGGCTCAAAGCCAGTCTAGGAAGGAACCTCCATGAGACTCTTCTTTCCAATAAACCACCAGAGAACCAGAAGTAGTGCTGTAACTCAAGTGGTAGAGCGCTTGCCTTGACCTGAAGAGCTGAGGGATAACTCCCAGGCCAGAGCACCATGACCAACAAAAAAAGAAGAAAAAAGCGAGAGGGGGGGGGAGAGGGGGAATAAACAAATTCCTTTTTTGGGGGGGGGTCCAGTTGTGGGGCCTGAACTCTGGGTCTGGGCACTGTCCTTCAGCTCTTCAGCTCAAGGCTAGTGCTCTACCACTTGAGTCACAGCGCCACTTCCGGGTTTTTTTCTTTTTGCTTATGTGGTGCTGAGGAATCCAACCCAGGGCCTCAGGCATGCAAGGCAAGCGCTCTACCACTGAGCCAACTTCCCAGCGGAATAAACAAATTCAAATGCATTTTAAAAATCAGAATGAAAACAGAAATCTTACAAGTATATTAGAGAAATATCTTTATAGATTTCAAATAAGGAAAGATTTTTGAAATATCACACATGGTTAAAAAAATGATAAAACTGAATAAACTCAAATTTGAACCTTCAACAGAATTCTAAGTCCCAAACGAAAATTTTAAGACAGTGAATAGAAACTGAGAAACTATCTCTGAAATAAATATCACAGACTAAGGACTAATCTAGACCACAGGTTTATAAACTACAGAAGAGGTAAATATTTTAGGTCTTACAGACTAAATGATCACTATCACAACTACTCAACAAATTCTTCCATTGTAATTAAAAAATAAGCAAATATAATATGTGCATAAATGAGTATGCCTATATTCCAATATAACTATTTATGAGCACTGAAATTTGAATTTCATAAAATCTACAAATTATAATGAAAATGACATTTTAATCTCTTTCATTTTTTTCTGAATCATTTAAAATAAATGCAAAAAAATATTCTTAGCTCATAGATAGTACAAAAACAGGTGGTAGGCTAAATTTGTCCCATAAGCTTCCTAAACTATGTCAAGAAGAAAAAAAATATATATATATATATATATAATTTCTATGAACCAATATCCAAAGCGTAAAGTTTATGAGGTTATTATTAAACAAGGAAATTATAAATTCCAATAAATACATGAAAAAATGTTCAGTCTCACTAGAAATGAGGAAAATAAATCAGTATGATACCACTTTTCACTTATCAAATAGGGAAAAAAGAGATCTGACAATCTGAAAATTTGAAAAGATATGCCAAGACAAGAACTCTCAAATACATCTAAGAACAAAAACTGTTTCAATGACAATAATGAGAAATTATCTAGAAGTGAAAATACAAATAACCTATATCTTGCCAACTTCACTTCTGAGCATAGACCCCAGAAATTCTCCAGTGTGCAAAATTATCTGTAATTACATAAACATCACTAACACCAACAATAAAAATTGGCAAAAACAAAATTTCTATTAAGAGGAAAATGGATGAAAGAAATGAGTTCATAAAATTAAATAGTGCAGCCAGGTATCAATGGCTAATGCATGAAATACTGACTACTCAGGAAGCTGAGACCTGAGGATTGAGGTTCAAAGACAGCCTCAGTGGGAAAGTCTGTATGACTCTCATCTCCAAATAACCACCAAAAAATCAAAAGTAGAGCTGTAGCTCAAGTGCTAAAGCACTAGACTTGAACAGAAAAGCTCAGGGATAGTGTCTTGAGTTCAAGCCCCAGGACAGCACACACATAAAATAAACATTATCAAAAAAGGAACTATCTAGCCTGCATATACCAATAGGGAAAAAGTTGTTGAATAACACAGAACATTATGCCACTCAGTAAATTTTGAGACACAATACTACACCAAAAGGTGTTCATAAACACACTTACCATAGATTTCTGAACTCTGAAAATGGAGATTCAAACATCAAGGTTTTAAAATCAAATTCTATATTTGTATTTGTGAGTGCATATTTTCTATGTCTGTATGTTCATTAGAATATGGTTAGTTATAAAAATGAAAACTGGTCAGAATTAGGCTGAGTTTTAATTTGGAAACTGTAAGAATTTGTATTTTATAAAACTCAAACTCACATTTTACAAAATTCATTCTTATACCAAAATGGACTAGAGAGTACTGAAACTGGAGACACAATAATTTAAGTGAACTAAGATGAAATGCTAAAGTAATGAAGCGAGAATGAAGAGGGAAGACAAAATTCAGAATATTCAGAAGTTTTAATCAACTGAACTTAATGAGTTATTAGATATGGTAGCCATATTGGAAAGCTTGACTAATGTTCCACATATACTTCCTATGTATACTTGTTATGAGCTTTTAAACAGCTTTTAGAACTGTGCATATACATTAGTTGATGGTGATAATTTTCTTTCTTTTTTGGGGGGAGGGGGGGGTCCGGTCGTGGGGCCTGAACTCTGGGTCTGGGCACTGTCCCTCAGCTCTTCAGCTCAAGGCTAGCGCTCTACCACTTGAGCCATAGCGTCACTTCTGGCTTTTTTCTTTTTGCTTATGTGGTGCTGAGGAATTGAACCCAGGGCCTCAGGCATGCAAGGCAAGCGTTCTACCACTGAGCCACCTTCCCAGCCCCGATGGTGATAATTTTCTATTATAGCCAAAAGATTGAAAAAACATTTCAGGATAAAAATTGCAGTTAAAACTTTTTTTTTTGGGGGGGGGGGGCTAGGCACTGGTGGCTCAGGACAGTAATCCTAGCAATTCCAAAGGTTGAGATTTGAGAATTGTGGTGCAAAGCCAACCTGGGTAGGAAAGTCTGTGATGGCCTCTTTATCTCCAATTAACCACCAGAAAACCAGAAGTAGTGCTGTGGCTCAAAGTGACAGAACACTAGCCTTGAACAAAACAGCTAAGGGACAGTGCCCAGGCCTCGAGTTCAAGCCTAATGACCACAACAAAAGTAAAAATAAAAATAAGAAAACACCACTTTTTTTTGGATGAAACTCAGGGTCTGGCACTTGTAGGCAGGTGTTCTTACCACTGAGCCATACAACCCCCAAGCCCAGAGCCATTTTGAAAAGTATAGCAACTCCATTGGCTCTGTTCTCCAGTTTTTACAAGAATATACATCAATGCATGCCTCTGAGGACTAAGGACAGAAGTAAATATTAACACCTCTTAATCTTCAGTTACAAGAGGATGAAATGAAGAAAAAGTGCAGAAACTGGTACGAAGACTGGGTCTAGTCTATGACTTTGGTCAAGTCACTTAACATCTTTCAGACTTATTGTCATTTATTAAATGATAAATTAACAAAATTTATTCCATGAGATTATAAAAAGTATAATTATGAATGTTTTAAAAGATGTGTTTTTGTGTTTGATATTACCAATTACTGAGAAGCCACTCAATACTGGGGACTTGTAAAGTATGCTAGAGAAGTAATGAAAACAAATGTTTTTCCCTCTTAAAGTACATACCCACTCTACTATGAGAGACAGACATTTAAACTAATGTGCAGTTTCAACTTGTTGAGCTATTTCTCAACTTAACCAAGTTTGTTAATGATTTTAATGTCATTTAATCTTTGGACAATCAAAACATTGGCTTAGTTAGTTTATCAAACTCAAACTTTCCTAAAATATAAATATATGGGTGCTGTCACTTTATAAACTATATTTGTACTTATAGCTAAATTTTCCTGTTATTCTATTTCTTCCAACTTTAATGTAGATTAATAAAATATTCATAAAACAGAGCCTTCAAAAAGTTAACTCTCAATATCCTTTAATTTCCTTTAACCTTAACTACATTATCAGTCTGAAGAATTCGTAAGTAATACCTTCAGAAACTAGGTTTTAGAATGACACAAAGTCAATGTCAGCTAAATAAATACTAAACAAGAGCTTATCACTTAGTCAAAAATGAATTACTCTTTTTATTATTTTTTGTATTTATTTAGTATTAGTATTTGTAAAACCTCTTGTTTTTATGCAGCAACAAAGTACTTACTCATTTTTTAAATAAACCAATATTCATTTGCTGTCAGAACCACCACATACAAGTCATTCCTTCATCAGTTTACTTTGCACCACTCTCCTTCAATAATTACATCCACCTCTCTTTCACAAATTTACAGTACTAATCCTTGCCAGCCATTTTGTTTTCAACCTGTAACACAGCCAGCTGCCTTCAGCCTGACTCTACTAGCATATCAGATAATTTGGAAAATAATCATAGAAACAGCACCTACAAGATACCAGACTATACTCATAAATATTTCTCTTTAAATATGCTTTACATTTTGATGTTTCTTCATTTCCTTTCAATGTAATTTATTCCCTCAACTTAAATACTCATCCTGCTCACAGTAATTTTCCTTACCGCAGATCCTATAAATGAAGTTGACTTATTACTTTTTAAACATTAGGATCTTCAGATTTTAATAGATAACACTAAAAGTATGTTTTCAATATTTTCTGTAAAATAAAAGCATAGAAGGGTTGTTTATTTGTCACTGTGATTTAAAGCTAGAGTCTAGCAGATCATCTAGCCCAGAATAGTAAATATATAAAAGCTAACATACATGATTCTCACATATCAAGGGTATTTCAAATAGCCAGCAGACAACAAACAATTCTCCACCTGTTATAGACTTACAACATCACGCTGTTTGAACGTCAATAACAACCTGCCCTTACCAAGAATCACTGAAGTCTTAGATGACAAATTATCTAATGAAATTTTAATATGATGGGGAAGGGTGAAGCCAAAGTGTTACTATTAGTGTCCTGTTCTTCAGAACTCTTTTCTGTCATATCTTCCCTATCCCTCAACAAGTTCCACTCATCTGTATTTAATACATGTTCTGAAGTTATGCTACTCATTAGCTTCTTCCTGCTATTACTCAAAACTCATTTTTAGAGACACTCTTCAATTTCATTGAGTAATATTATTTACAAGGTTTATTAGCATGATATGTAATGTTCTATTAAAGTATCAATAAATAAAGCAAAGGAGGAAAGACTGCCTGAAAGAAAATAAATGTTCAAAGACACATAATAAGGAAGTGTCTTAGCAACCTCATTCTCTTCCAATCTCCTCCTTGCCAAGGTATTTTTTGTTTTACTGTGATGCTAGCTAACCACCCAAGCTGCTGTGAAAGCCTCTGGTTAGAAAGGATTTCAAGGCTGCTGTATCTTGTGAAGAACCAATCAGATTTCTTTGTTTCATCTGCAACATTCCATCAGGGGTTATATAACATTTTAGATACATGAGACATTCTAATAATATAGTATATTTCAACCTATAGTTAGCTATTTATTGTTATTAAACGTGGCACATAAAAATCCTATCATTACTCTGTGTTGCTCAATAAAATCAAAGAACTGTAGTATAATTTTTTTTCCTTTGAAGAGAGGATATAGTGAATTTGCTCTGTCTAAAAGCAGGTGTTTTTGAAAATACACAATACAAGCATCCTGCAGACTACTAAGATTAATTCTGATTCCTTATTATTTCTGTCTACAGTAAAGTGGTGGGTGAGGTAATCCAACACAGTGCTAGATAGCCCTATAGTTGTTAATTCTGATCACATACAAAATTGCTTTGGTATGAAATAAGATATCATAGATTTTTTTATAGACCATGCTGAATCCTTTGCATTTTTTAAAGCAAAGAAAATAAGTATCTTATATGTTTTGACAAATTTTCTTAGATAAGAAAATCTGAATTCTGAATGTTATATCCATTATGCCAACCAAAATAAAATACCAGAAGCATTGTTATCTATATAATCATAAAATATCTTTCTTTTTCTCTTTCATAGAGAAAATGATTCATAACTTAAATACCGTTGTTCTGTGCTATTAATACAGTAACTCAGATGTTCAAAATATATTAAGTTGGAACCTACAAATATAGTATATTTTTTCTTTTACAACTCAAAATCATCCCACAGATGATGGCTACAAATCAGCACAGGATTAAAATAGTACCTCAAAGCATATAAAAAAAACTCAATCTGTTGGGTGTGGCTTAAGAAAACATATCTTGTCTCCACTGGACAGCTCCTCAGTAACATGCAGTCACAGAAACCCAAAATACAGGAGTACAGAAGGAAGTGCTTCCGGGAGGGGATGGGAACTAAACCTCCATGTTTTTTCTATGTTTGATGTTCAATTGTTTCTATACAGTACTTCTAAAATAACAGTACTTTTTGAATCAGTGCTGAGCATTGTCAAACAAGAGAAATTTTACTTGTCCTACTTCCTTTATTTTATACTGTCTACAACATGGCTGTTCTTATAAATGTTTTGCTTTCATAAAAGAGATAATCATTTAAATCATGACTATGTGTAATGCGAACTCACTGCATTACAGTCATCAATAAAATATGAAGTGTCAACTCCAGTGTTCATTCTACTGATTTTTCCATATCTCAGCAGAGAATGCTTTCTGTTATTACAAAATGAACAATGTAAGGAAAGAAACATTGACAGGAACTGCGACAAATATTCAACAGAGAAATTTAAATGCTTACTTTAAAAATCTAATATTAATTAGAAAAAACCTTTATGAACAATATCTCTATCAATATATATACACACTACATACATTTAGTAGAAATAAGTCTGTTTATAAGCTACCATACATGCATTTACTGTTACAATGCATATTCCTGAACCCCTATATAGAGAGTACATGCAGATTTCAAAACAGTTTCATTCTTAAATAGCCATAATCAAATAATAAAACAGCTAAGGATGTATGACATACTGAACCAAACTATGCTTAAGCCTTTAGTCTTATTAAAACAATTTTCTCTCATTCAGTGTAGCAAACCCACCTCTGAATCATATTGACGACTATTTTATTCCCAAGCCCTGAACGTGCTGCACCATTTTGTTTGTCTTCTGGACAGTGAAGAAATCGGCAGAACAGCAGTGAAGGAGTGTACTGGAGTCAGCAGAGTCAGTGCCAGCCTCCTACTGCAGTCTGTATATCGAACGCACTCAAACCCACAGGTGCCTACGTAAAATCCTCCAGCTGCAGCCTGCAACTTAATGTTTCCTTCAGCAGTAAATGTGCATGCTACTTTCACTTTGCTTTAACCCAATAAATTGACAGAATGCACCACAGTCACCTTTAAATTTTTATTTTTGCACAAAATAATTAAGTCATTATCTATATTGAACATCCAAAAATGAATAACTTTTAAATCATGAAGATCAGAGAGATAATCACCAAAAGAGAATAGATTTCTAATAGTTCTTAATTTCCAAACTGATACATTGTTTCAGGGAAAATTATTAAAAGCTAACACATATGTCTCCCATCTTAAGAGCTAGCTTATAAAAGCAATTTTTCACATATCATAAGTATATAATAAGCAAACATATAAATAGGATTGCTCCTATCCATACCTTTTCATAAACATAATTTATTAGAAACGTATCTGTTTAAAGATGAAGTGAATCTAACTAAACCAATAAATGGCAAATGAATCAAGAAACAGACTCAAATCATTTGCTATAAACTTCAAAGGCATACAGTTTTATGCTACCAGGATTATAAAATTTTAAAACTATAGGAAAGCTTAAAACCAAATACAGCTTACCCTTACCCCTTTAAACAAATAAAGGAGCAAAAGAGATTAAACTTCAAGCTACTTTCCCAAGGTCATATAGCTATTCAATAGCAGAACCTGCTCTTCTAAATACAGCTTTTAATAAATCACTAGTAAGTACTGAAACTCACCCATGTGTAAACAGTAACCTAAATATTCCTGACTACTAAACAAATTAAACTGTGGCAAAAAAGAAAAACATCTTTATGAAAAACCAATGTCCAAATCCAAATGGTTCCATAGCAGAATTCAATCATTTACAGAAATAGCATCAATTCTACAAAAATTCTTCAGATGATAAAAGAGGAAACACAATTCATTTTATGAGAATTATTCAGAAAATAGATAAAAATATTAAAAATAGACCAATATTCATTATGACTATAGAAACAAAAACTGAACAAAATATTAGCAAGTAAACACCAGAATGCATTTTTAAGTAGAACACACAATGAATTTAGGGTTTATCCTCCAAATGCTAGACTAGTTCAGTTATTTTTAAATCAATAGATTTCATAATGGGTTGAAGAACAATCACACAACCATATAATGGTGCAGAAAGGCTTTATCAAAATTTAATATATGAAAAAAACTACAAAAAATCTAAGAATAGAGGAAAATTTATATAACTTTTTAAAGAACATCTACTTAAACAAACAAGCAAACCTACGGTTAATATGATACTTAATGGTAGAAGACTAAATGTTTCCCTCAACTGAGATCAAAGACAAGGCAAGAATACCAATTCTTAACATTCACACTAGAAATCCTAGCTAGGGCCATAGATGAGAAAAAGAATAAAGGGCATGCATACTAGAAAGAAAGAAGTAAAATTCTTCCTATTCTCAGAAGACACTGTACACTAGAAAAATTTCAAGAAATCTAGTTTTTTAAAAAAAAAAAAACCAGAAGGATCAATTTTGGTACCCTGGGTATTGTACATTTATCTGAACTAGGGACGGGAAGGGGAACAACAAAAGGGTGAGACAAAGGCAAAGAGGGAACTTTCCCAATGCAACAGCGATACTCACAAGACAATATGTTGGAAATGATCAGTACCTCTGTACACCACCTTGGCAATAAAATTAAATATTTTGAAAAGCAGAAGTACACACACACACACACACAAAACCTTCGAAGTAGAATAAGTGAATTTAGTGAGACAGGACAAAATCTGGAGACAAAAATAAATTATTCTTATATACCTATACATATATGTTTTACATATGAGCAATGAACAACTAGAAAAATGGTATATTTTGAATATGCAATATCTCTATTTTGAATGCTTGGTCCCCAGCAGGTGGCACTATATTGAAAGGTTGTAAAAACTTTGGGAAGTGAGATATGACTACAGGAAGAGTCAGTGGGGCAGGTCATTTAGGATATCTTATCCATGGACCTTTCCTGCTTTGCTCTCTGCTTCCTGTACACCATAATGTGAGTTGCTCTGACATGTCCTTTCTGCCATGATGAACCCTCTGAAACCACGAGCCAAAAGAAATCTTCCTGCTAAGCTGTTCTCTCAGCTACTCTGTCACAAAACAAGAAAAGTAGGAAGAAAAAATTAAATACAATAACAGAGAAGTGGGAGGAGGGGGGAAAGGGAAGAAGGCAGAAGATGATAGGTGGATAAGGAAAATGAGGAAGTAGAAGACATGGTGATAGATGATGATGATGATGATGATACTTAATTTTAAGTCTAATAAAATATATACTAAATTTGTATGCTTAAAATTACAAAATGCCAATGAAAGGCATTCAATAAGACCTAAGTAAATAGAAAGACACATCATACTCAGGGACTAGAAAGACCACAAGGCAAATTTTATTTCTACCTTAACCGATCTATTGATTTAATCTAATTCCAATAAAATTCTTAAAAGTATTTAAAGATATAGATGAACTGATTCTAAAACTTATAATAGAAGGGCAAATGACTTACAATAGCTAAACAATTTTGAAAAAGAAGCAAGCTGTAAGTATCACACTATCCTATGTTAAGACTTAAAGCTATAGTAATCAACATAGTACAGTATCAATGAAAAGAACAGAAACAAATAAGTCAACAAAACACAAAACAGACAGGGCTTAATTGTTTTAACAATGGTCCAAAAATGACACAAAATAAAAAGGATCCTATTTTCACTGTGGTGTAAGAAATAGTTGTATATACATATACAAAAATAAATTAATTAACCATAATCTTATATTTAAATAACTCAAATTGCTTCAGAGATCTAAATTTAAAGCTATAAAAATTTGGAAAAGAGCATAAGAGAAATATTCACATACTGAATTTAGGCAGATTGGAAGCTTATTTCTTTATTTGTGTGTGTATGTGTGTGTTTTACTTTGTTTTGGTTAGGATTAAGATTTTCAGGTACCAGAGATTGAACCCAGGGCCCTACACACTCTACCACTGAGCTATATCTCCAGCCCTAAAAGAATGAACCATTTAAAAAGTGATAAATTGGCCTGGGAAGTTGGCTCAATGGTAGAGTGCTTGCCTCACATGCATGAGGCTCTGGGTTCAATTCCTCAGCACCACATAAACAGAAAAACAGCCAGAAGTAGCGCTGTGACTCAAGTGGTAGGGTGCTAGCCTTGAGCTGAAGAGCTGAGGGACAGCGCCCATGCCCAGAGTTCAGCCCCCACGACAGACAAAAAAAAGAAAGTGATAAATTTACTAAACACTCTTAACAGCATAAGCAAAACACATATACAATGGGCCTGTATCTAGCATATACAATAAACTCTCAAAATTTAATAGTAAATTTGTATGCTGTTTTTATTTTGCTTTGTCCTACAAATAGAAGGTGCAATATGCTGCCTTTAAAAATTGATATTTACATACAAAACTAACTATAATTTCTATTAGGCGAATCATGTAATCATGGCAGTGTAACATTAGTGAAAAAGTAGAAACATATGGATAATATAGAAAGCAAATATTGTAAAGTAATACCAGAGGAGAGGAGGAAGAAAAAGAGAAGAGGGTGTGCTTAAATCCGAGGACCTAATTTAAAAATGGGCAGAAGATCTGAAAGGATAGCAAATAAGCACATGAAAAGATGTTTATTAGCCAGTAGAAAAAGCAAATTAAAGTCACAATGAGATACCACCACACATTTAACAGGACAATATTTAACTGACAATATCAAATGCTACAATGGATAAGAAAGAATGGGAACTCTTAAATATTACTGGTGTCAATGGAAATGATATAACTGCTCTAGAAAAGTTGCTTCTTATAAATGTAAACATATGCCTATTATATTACTCAATCATCCCACTTCTAGACACTGACCCCAGGGACACAAAAAGTTATGCTCACATAAAAATGTGTCTGAATGTTTATGTGGTACTATTCATAATCACCAAGCAAAGGAAATAACCCAAATATTTCCCAATTAATAAATGAATAAACACCATATATCCAATGGTGAGCCATTTTAACCAATTATTAAATCCAACAATGTGGTCAAGGGAACCTCCAATTCATAACTAATAGGTCAGAAGTACTGGGATGCGGGGGAGGTCCAGACTTGACATTCATGTCTTTTTTTTTTTTTTTGATCCGGTCATGTGGGCTGAACTCTGGGCCTGGGCGCTGTCCCTCAGCTCTTCAGCTCAAGGCTAGCACTTTACTACTTGAGCCACAGCGCCACTTCCAGCTTTTTTCTGCTTATGTGGTGCTGAGGAATTGAGCCCAGGGCCTCATGCATGCGAGGCAAGCCCTCTACCACTGAGCCAACTTCCCAGCCCACATTCATGTCTTAAGTGGAAAGCAGTCTCGTGGGATTAGCACTTAATTTATGGAGTCTGCACTAAATGTAGGTAGTATCAGACTGAATTGTCTAATATTCAGTTGGTATCCATAGAGTTAGAGAATTACTTAATGTAAGAGTATATTTGGTGTCAGAAATCTGAGTTTTTCTTTTAGTAACTTGACCTAGAGCACTGCTATATCCCTAATAGTCCTTATTGTATATAACAAATAGCAAGCACTGGGTAAATATTTTTGTAGAGTGAATGCAGACCATTTCCTTTCCTTCATTTTACCCATATCAAGTCAGGCTTTGTTCTCATCATCCCCACTGTCACCCTCTTAGTTCAGACTGTCATCATCTCTTACCTGACTGCTACTGCAATAGCTCTAGAAGGTGACAGATATTAGTCTGCCTACCTACCATCACAAGTTTCCCTTTCTGAGAACTGGTCTATACCAACACTCACACCACGTACCAATTTCCTTCCTTCCTCCATCATAACTGATTTTCAATGGATCAAGTACAGAAGACGAATTCAAGGGAAGATGTTCATGAACCTTACCCAAACCCTAATCCAAAGTGCAATAGCTTGACAAAAGGTGGATACCAGCCTGACACTGGTAGCTTGTGCCTATGATCCTAGCAACTCAGGAGACTGAGATCTGAAGCCTGCAATGCAAAGCCAACCTGGCCAATAATCCACCAAAAGGCCAGAAGTGTAGAGTGCTAGCCTTGAGAAAAAGAAATGCAGCGACAATGCCCAGGTTCTGAGTGCCAGCCTCAGGAAGAGCATGCATGCATACACACCCGTGTGCGTGTGCGCGCGTACACACACACACACACACACACACACACACACAAACACAGGTGGATGCCAGATTTAAGTTAGGCCAGAGTTAACATCCATAGGCATATGTAATTGAGTTCATAAGCTCCTCTGGGTTCCTTAACTGTAAGGTATTTTTAAAAATCACATGTTGATGCTTATGTCATACTATCTAAATAGATAGCATGGGAAACTAATGTGCAAGGTCAGAAAAAATGAAATAAAACATGCAGAAAGAGGCTAATAAAAGAAATGGCAGACAATCAGAGTGCCAAACTAGTTATATATAGATTTATTAAGCTCTCTCACAACTTTATGTCATTTATACTTGGTAGCACCCTTTGCCTGAAACTTCTATGCATTGCTATCATGGGTTAACTACTCTGAAGACACAATGATAGTCATTACTTCCTCCAAGAATTGTTGTATTCCTTCCAGTATGAGATGGAATATTTCTTCTACATTCCAGAAGTACCTTGTGTAGAACTTTATCATAATACTCTCACACTATATTTTAATAGTATTAGTTTACTGATGGCATATAATATAATCTGTTAGAGATGATGCCTTTTATTTCAAAGTAAACTCTGTTCTCAGTACTTTGTCTGATCCATAGATCATGTAATCGAGGATGCAAAAATGATAACAGAAAGGAAGAAGAGAGGAAAGAAGTATCCAGATAGTATCTTAGTCTTGGAGCATAAAATGATTGAAAGATTAACAAAAATAAGTTTAAGAAGGAGCATGGTGGTGTCCCCCTAAGTTAGGAGGACAGGTGAGAGGCCAGAGGATGACCTTACCTGAAAAATAAGCTGCAGAAAAAAAGGACTAGAAGTATGGCTCAAGTAGTGGAACACTTGTCTAGCAAGTACAGCACAGCACTATAAATTTACACTCCAGTACTGATTTTTATAAACAACTTAAAGAAATACTTTTAAATGACTTTGATTTACTAGAATTCTGGCCATTAGTTTTCAAGAGAACAAAGTAGAATGATAAACACAATATTCTGGGTAAGGAAATGATTTCAGTGGCTGAATATTATATTAATAACACTAGAAGTGACAGATAAGGTATAAATTTTTTAATAAAAAAACTATGGCCAAGCATCATGTGGAAGTATTTCTTTTCTTTTCCTTCAATATGATCTTTCTCCTGTTGAACATTCCCAAACCAAATCTTTTAATATCTGAAAAACCTGGCCTTTTTAGCGGTACCAAATGAACCAAAAAGATTCATGTTCCTTAAAAAAAAATCCCCAAAAGAAAAATTAATTAGGGCAAGTCTCCCACCCATTTCTATTCCAGACTACTGAGGAATTCTCCCAGTCAAACACAAATCAATGGTCTATCTTCTGAAATGATTGGGTGGTTGGTTTTCCAGGCAGGGCCAAGCATACCAAAATCCTATGGTTATGAGGCTCACTCCTTAACTTTGCAGGTCAGAAATCAAATATTTTAAGATCATCTAAGTGGAAAGACTAAGAAAGATTGATTTACACCATAACTTTACATACCTATAATCTTCCTACTAAAGTATTAATATTGGCTTGGTGCCAGTGGCTCATGCCCATAATTCTTGCTATTCAGGAGGTTGAGATCTTAGGATCAAGGTTTGAATCCAGCATGAGCAGAAAAATCTGTAAGACTTTTATTTCCAATTAGCCACCAAAAAGCCAGAAGCAAAGCTGTGGCTCAACTGGTAGAACATTAGTTTTGGGCCCCAGGACAGGCAAACACACATATAAAAACAAAATTAATATTAATATCATTATTAAACCCCTTTGTACAATCAGTGCTATAATTTATGCTAATTTTTGGTTCCAATACTAAGGCTTGAACTAAAGGTCTCTTGTTCTTGCTTAATTAGTTTTTTTGCAAAAAAGCTGGAGCTCTACCATTTGAGCCACACCTCAACTTTCAGCTTTTTACGGCTGAATTGGACTTAAGAGTCTCTTGGATTTGTCTTCCCTGGCCAACTTACAACTTTGATTTTCAGATCTAAGCTTTGTGAGTAGTGAGAATTACAGGTATGAGTCAAAGTGCCAGCTAACAAACTTAAAGAGGCCTCGTCTTTCTTATATTTAAGTAAATGTTAATTTATTCTTCTAATTTTTGATTTAGGTAAAAATGTCAGACTCTATCACTGTCTATCTACTCGCAGCATTCATGCTAACACAACCCTGACTTCATTTTAGGTACTTGCTTTTAGGGAAGCTAATTCTCTTCCTAGGGTAAGAAGAGACACCTGATCAGCAAATGAGTATTAATAACATTTGCAGTTAAATTAGTAAGTTGAAGAAAGTTTACAATTTGGCCAAGGGGATAAGAATAGGAGAGAATGTCTTTCAGTTCTTTTCTTTAATCTTAAAATGGTAACAAGGAAAATAACAGTGTTCTACTAGTCTTGGTACAATACAATTTGCGATATAAAACTTGAAGGTAGTACAGTCTTTGTGCAGCTACCTAAGAACAATCTAAGAATAATAATCAATGTTCTGAAAATAGAAATACAAAGAGGGAAAGAAACTGGGTTTTTGATGCTACTGCTAAGCTTCAGAATTAATTTGTCTGTGATATTTCTACTTCTTTCAGAGGCTGCTTTGGTTGAAAAACATGAACTCCTTACTTGGGCTCATGATTTAACTGAAAGTAGAAGAGCAGTGTGGCATCCTTGTCTTCATTTTTGCCTCTGTTCTTGTTCTAAGCCATTCACTTTGGAATCCAGGAAAGATAGTACTAATTAATAACAAATGCCTTCATAAGGATGGAGGAAACTGTCCTCAACAGCAAAATTCCTCTTCAGGAAAGACTATAAGACAGGCAACAATGACTTGTTTATCCTGACCAAAACTGCTCGTCTCAAGTTATAACACAGAAAACAACGCTAAGACCAGTCCATAATGATCAACTAGGCCATACTTTGACCAGAATTGTTTAATAATTACGCATACTAATAGGTAGCAGCTAGCCACAAATGATGGGGATATGCACAGAAAACCTAAAATGGAAAATACTACAAAGTCTCCAGTCCTTGCAGAGAAAAACATTAGGTAACTGAGAGACATATGTGGTGACCATGGGAAGAACAGATCACAAGTTCTTTGAGACAGAATATTGTAATTAAACTTTTCAACTTAAAAGTGATATGGCTCACCTAGTTCATGGGATGTAACAAGATGGGTTTTTTTTAGGATTAATGACAGATTCATTTTAGACTAAGGTAAATCAATGAATAGTTCCTAAAACAGTGTTTGATGTACCTATGCAGGCCGGTAAACCCATCAAATATAATTCAGCAAACCCCCAACCCTGGGACACTGTCTGTCTCATGTGCTGGTCCTGGGGAGGGACTTAGCTCTCCAACTCCTTTACTTCAATAAAAACTTATGCCAGGGTAAAAATAATTATCAGTATTATTATTATATAAATAAAAAATCTGGCTGTGTCCTTTTTTTGGATACTGAAGGCTTGCTAAAGGAAGAGGCCTGACATTACATATAGAAGATCTCCCTCTACACACTATCCAACCCATCATTCATCAATTCCCAAAGCATCAGCTCTTCATCATGGCTGCCTCATACAGAAAATGCTTTTCCTGAGGAAGTCAAGCTAAACAGGATACATTGTATCAAGTGTGGAAATGTCACAATGAAACCCTCTCCTTGTACAACTAATGCATACTAATAAGTAATGCTTTGTCTTTAGGGATAAAAATACTATTTCAGCCTCCATAGTTCTTTTAAAAACAATATCTGATATTTAAAAACAGAGACACAGAAATATGTGACACATAAGTTAAATGTAATCTATAATCAAATAGTGAAGTAAGACAGGACATGTACAAATAACAGAAATAAAGGATTTAGCAGAAAACATGAAGTATTAAACTATCATTATTACTTATTATGAATAAGAGATAAGAATTAAGATACAAAAATGAGAAAAGCAAATTTTAACAAAGAATTGGATTTTGTTTTTAAAACAAAATGGATATTCTAGAATTAAAACCCATTATTCAAAATTAAAAATTCATTGACTGGACTTAGAAGCTGACTAGAAACAGCAGAACTAAATGTCAATAAACTTGAAGACAAACCAAGTTACATTATCAAAAGAAAAAAATCATAAGAAGAGAGAGCAATAACAAAGGGTAACATCAGGTAATCTAACATACAGACTAAAGCCTCCCAAAAAGGTTTTAAAAAAGGGCTAAATTAACACAAAACAAAACACAGCTGAAGAAGAGAGTAACACAGACTCAAAAGCACACCAAACCCCAAACAAGATAACAGAAAAAAATCAAATAAGAATATCATAGTCAAATGATAAAGGCAGGCCTTTAATAGTCCAGGAAAGAACAATAAGAATTGGGAAGCATCTCTTCAGAAACAATAAAGTACAAGGACAATAGAAAAGCATTTTATAAATGCTCAAAGTAAAGTAACTGCCAATCTAGTTTTATACCCAAGAAAAATAACCTTCAAAAATAAAGGCATGAATAATGAAAGGGATATTGACCAAGATGCACTGTACTCATAAACTGACATGCTGAATAGTAATCCCTTCATACAAATACTTAAAGAAAATAACAATTTAATTTCCTTTAATGAAGGCAAATAAAGACATTTTGACAAAGCAAAAACAAATTGCCATAAAATGACTTCTCACTTAAAAAAATTCTAAAGGTTTCTTCAGACATAAAGCAAAGTAATTCCACCAAGATAAAAAAATGAGAGATACTAGAAGAAATGTAATTCAGTGAAAAATAAGTAGATAAATCTCGTAGTTGACTACATAAATGAAAATGCCTCATGGAGAGCTGGCTTGGTACTCTACAGCATTCAAGATGCAGAGAAACTAATATTGTGAGTCCAAGAACAGAATTGGCTTGTACTACATAATGATATCCTGTCTGAAACTTTAAAAACACAAAAAAAAGGAAGAAAAAAAGAGAAGAAATGTGGGATTTAAAATAAGTAACAAGAACCTAAAGATAAGAATCAAACCTTTCATAAGAATCAAAGAAGACTAAAGTACCAATTACATAATATCAAATTTTAACAAATTAAAGGCTGATATTTTCATCTTTAGGTAACCACTTAAAAACTACAAGAGCATTATTTACAATTAATGAAATAAAATAAACAGAACACAAAAATGGTTTATATTTAAAACCAAACATGTCCATGAATAAATGCCAATCAATCCATCATTAATGCCTTCCTTAAGAGGGAAAAAAATAAAAATTAAAGAAAAATCCCACTCTTATTAACTGTGTAATTATATGTCACAATAATAATAATGTGACATAGCCAGAAAATACATTTGATCTCTGTTCTATTTCCTGCCAAACAGCTCTAAAACTTTGGAATTCCCAAAGTGAGAAGTTTTGATTTTTTTTTCTGATAAGCTAACAAGATGACTGGAGGGAGACTATTGGGCAGCCTTAAAATGAGGCCTTGTTGTTGGGGGGGTGGAGAAGAGGAGACAATATGAGTAGAGTTACAACTTTTAACTTTAGGCTTTGACCTCTGGACAGAGGGATTAGTTGAATCACTCATCTGTATAGAATGAATACTACAAAAATAAAATCAAATAAATGCTGAGGGTTGGAGGGTTTCTTGGCTGAGAAACACTCAGAGGTTTTGAAAGAACAGCACAGTAAAAAAGGACATGGAAGCTCGGTGGTTCTCCATACTTTTCTCTACCCATGTCTTTCAGGAGGCTGTTCTTGAGTTGTATTCTTTTCTAATAAACCAGTAATCTTCTAAGTAACTTGGTTTCCTGAGTTCTGTGAGCCATTGTAGAAAATAATTAAGCTCATGGAAGGGTCATGGGAACCTCTAATTTGCAGCCAAATCAGGATGAAGTTGTTGGTAACGTCGGGACCCATTTGCAACTGATATCTAAAGTATAGGACAGAGCCTGTCAGCTTACTCCAGATCTATAAAGAAGTAGCGTTAGAACTGAATTGAACTGAATTATAAAACATCCAGTCAGTATCTGCCAGAAAACTGAATAGTTATGTGTGGGGGGGGTGTAGAATGCATATCTGGACATCAGAGTATTGATAGTAGATGGGAAAGAAATTCTCCTTTAATTCTTATAGAGAATCTTTTTCTTCATAGTAAGAATAATCAGAAAATCATAAACTGCTTAAAAGTTTTAAGTACACTTTTAAATACCTAAATGTCAAGAGGAAGTCACAATGGAAAATTTTTAAACATTTTAAAATAGATGATAATGGGATAATATTTAAATTTAAATTTAAAAACTGAAAAAATTTAGGAAGTCAAAAAACTTCTAAAGAATCCAGTCAGTCTACCACCCCTTAACACCAAAATTTTCTACTTCATTTCTCTTCAATATTCTTTTCCAAAAGTTTTGTTTCATTTATCTTAAAAGATTTATTTGCCCTCTTGTTCTTTAAAAACAAAAATTTTGTATATTCTAATTTAATACTTTTATTAATATAGAACATGAATTTTACTTTTGATATAAATTAATAAAGCAGATTCTATTTTTAAAGTTCTCCTCCCCACAGAATCTAGAACTGCAATAGTTTTCCATATTAATAAAAAAATTAATTTAGGTCTAGACAGATGTACAAAAACATTATTCTTGTATGTATAAGTATTTTTCCTTCACAATAATTTCCTTTACTTGTAGTAAGTGTTTACATATGGCTACTATTTTAATAGAGTATAACAGCCTGTAGAAATATTAAACTTTTTTCTCTAAGCTTAAAATACCATTTAAATAATAAACACGCTATATCATTAATTCAGATCTCTAAAACAGTCTATATTTCTAAAATATTTCACAGAATAAATGTCAGATAGTCACTTACCACTTGACCTGTTTTTACGACTTGATTTACCACCAGTAAGAAGCATCTTGAGACTATTCCGAAACATGGTTGTGCTCTTCTAGTATAAAACTATAAAAGAAAATATAGAAAAATGTTTACGAAGACTTGATTTTCTATTCAAAGTACTTCTAGTGATTTAATTCATACGAATAACTCTGTTTAAATATATAGTAAAAAATATGACTATATGGTCAACAAATACTATTAAAAGTGGAACAAAGGGTGAACAAATGCAGCAGTGATACTCACTAGAAAGTATGTTGAAAATGAACTGTACAACTTAGAATGGGAGGGTTAGGAGGGAAAAACTGGGAGAAAACAAGGGAAGAGGTGACACTGCTCAAAAATAAATGTACTTATTACCTGACTATGTAACCGTAACCCCTTAGTATATCACCTTTACAATAACAACAAATAATAATAAAGAAATATTTAAATAGTCCCACAGAAGTAATAATATAGCTAGGTGTAGTAGCATACATTTATAGCCCCAGCTACTTGGGAGACTGAGGCAGGAAGATTGCTTGAGCCTAGAAGACCCAATAAATGACTGACTGACTGACTGAATGAATGAATAAGAGACAAAGAATACTATGGTAGTAACCTATGAAATAAAAGTAGCACTAAAGATACACACAAATTGTACATGTCTTTTTATCGAAAATGAACTTTACAACTTTGGTGGGGGGGGAGGATTGGGTGGGAGGACGGGGAGGATGGGAAAGGATGGGAGAGGAAACAAAGGAGGAGGCTACAATGCTTGGTAAGAAATGTACTCATTATCTTGCCCATGTAATTGTAACCCCTCTGTGCAGTATTTTCACAATAAAAAAGAAAAAAGATACAAATATAAAACATAAATTAGAGTTACCAATGTAGTCTTTCAATTGACTCTCCAATTCTGGGACAATTTTCTCACATATCTCCCTTTCTCCCTCTTTCCCTCTCCCTCCCTCTCTCTCTCCTTCTCTCCTCCTCCTTCCTTGACTCTCTTCCTGCATCCTCTCTCCGCCCACTTCTTTCTCACACAGCTTTTCCTTCTCTCTACTGAACAACCATAAAAATAAATAATGCCCATTTCTACATTCTTAGTTATCTACATGGCTCAATTTTTACGCCTATATCCTTGTTCTTCTTCATAGCAAAATTTCCCCAAAATATTATAGTACAGTGTGTCCAGTAGCAAGCATATCCAAAGAAATGAGCAAACATAAAGTGAAACATAAGGTCAACAGATAATATCCAAATCAAAGAACAGAGAAATAAGCATTGAAAAATATGAAGAGCATTGATAGTACATGGAACCCACTTAAAAGCGTTAGCATACACCTATTTGAGAAAATTAGAGAGAGTGAGAAAATTTGAAGTGATCAGAACCAAGATAGGCTTTTGTTTGTTTGTTTGTTAATCACAGCTGTTATTCTACCCACTTCAGCCACCCTTTCTGACTAGCTTTTTTCTGGTTAATTGGAAGTAAGAGTCTCACAGATATCTGGCAAACAAAGACCAACTAAAAGAATACCAACATAGTGGTATCAGCTAATTAAAGTCTTAATGAGCATTATGAAAAATAGAGAGGTTGCAGGTGGAGCTCCCCCAGGGAGTTGACCAGGCAAAGCCCTGGGGTCAACATTGTAATTCTAAATTTGAATGCTCAAACTAGCAAAGTTACATCAAAGTAAAAAAGATTAAACAGCTGGGCACTAGTAGCTCAAGACTGTAATCCTACTCAAGAGGCTGAGATCTTAGGATCAAGGTTCGAAGCCAACCAGGGCAGGATTTGTGAGACTCTAATCTCCAATTAGCCACCAAAAAGCTGGAAGTAGAGTTCTGGCTCAAGTAGTGGAGTACTAGCCTTGAGCAAAAAGCTCAGGGACAGTGGCCAGGCCTGAGTTCAAGCCCTAGAACCAGAACACACACACACACACACACACACATATGCATGCACATACACACAATGTGCAAGCTTAAATATATAAAGTCAAAAGATGAAAATACTAAAAGGTTACAGACAAACCAATAACCATACAAAAGACTAACATGTTTGTCAAAAGGTGCAAGGTCAACTAGGAAAAAATTACTAAGATATAAAGTATTTGAACATAATTAACCAACCATATTACAGGCACATGCGCACACACACACACACACACACACAATACTCTTAAATAATAGCAGACTGCATACAAATATACTTAAAACACATATGTAAATATAAAGCAAATCTGAACACATTTCAAAGAACTGATGCCTTTCCCAACTATAGTGCAACCAAGCTAGAGCTGTTTTTTTTTTAATCTAGAAAATCTCCTATGGATTGACAATTAGTTACATACTTCTTAATAAGCATAAGTTGAAAAGCAAATGAATCACAATGGAACTATTTAAATATTTCCTATATATGGCTTGTGAAAACAGAATAGAACTAAAACAATTATTGTAAAGAAATTTATACTTTAAATATATGAATTAGAAGTAAAGGATGATACTAGTATATAAGCCTCCATCTCAAAAGTTTAAAAGCAAGTAGAAAATAAAAAGACCCAAGGAAATAAAACAGTAAAGAGCAGAAAAATAGAATACAAATGAAAATCATAAAAGTAAACTACTAAACTCTCATCATACAGCTCAAGGGGAAAAAAAATCATTCAGCACTAGTAGTTGACATCTGTAATGTTAGCTACTTAGGAGGCTGAAATCTCATGACCACAGTTGGAAGCCTTAAGTCTTATCTAATTAACTAGTAAAATGTTGAAAATGGAGACATGGCCTAAGTGGTAGAACACCATCATGAGTGAAAAGGCCCAGCGAGAATGCAAGGCCTTGAGTTCAAGCTCCAGTTGCGACACACACAGGAGGGGAGAGAGGAGAAGGGAAAGAGGGGAGAAGGGAAAAGGGAGAGGGGAGAGGAGGAGAGACAGAGAGAGACAGAGAGTAGAGACAGAGAGGGAGAAAGAGGGAGAATGAGAGAAAGAGAGAGAGCGAGAGAGAAAGAGCAAGAGAGAAGAGGAAGCAGCAACAACAAAAATGCTATTAAAAAACAACAACAACAATATGCCGGGCGCTGGTGGCTCACACCTGTAATCCTAGCTACTCAGGAGGCTGAGACTTGAGGATCACAGTTCAAAGCCAGCCCGGGCAGCAAAGTCCGTGAGACTCTTATCTCCAATAAACCACTAGAAAACCGGAAGTGGCACTGTGGCTCAAACTGTAGAGTGCTCACCTTGAGCTGAAGAGCTGAGGGATAACGCCCAGGCCCAGAGTTCAAGCCCCACAACCAACAACAACAACAAAAAGTTGGGTACTAGTGGTGCATTCTTGTAATTCTAGCTATTCAGATGGCTGAGATAGAAGGATCAAGATTCTAAGCTAGTCCTAGCAGACAAACCCAAGAGACTCTTATTTCTAATTAACCACCAAAAAGCTGGAAGTGGATCTCTGGCTCAAGTGGTAGAGTGCTAGTTTGAGCAAAAAAAACTCTAGGGACAGTACTCAGGCCCCAAGTTCAAGCCAAGGATTGGCACCAGAAAACAAACAAACCTCAAAGACTGACCAGGACTGAGATAGGACTGAGAACAACTAAATATCTAATACATTATTTGGAGAATAAAAAATGGTACAATTATGTTCTAGAGAAAAGTCCAGCAGTTTATTAAAAGCTAAACAATGTTTATGTAACATAAGACTCCATTCCTATACTTTTAATCCAAGGAAAATTAAAACAGGTGATAATAAAAAGACTAGTACAATTATTTATCAGTTTTGTTCAGTATATAATAGCCAGTAAGTAGCCTAGGTACCCATCAACAGAAGAATGAATAATCTGTGGGATATTCATGCTCAAGTAGTAGAAAAAACTTAGAAATAAAAAGATATGAGTTATCATGTATTCAACAACATCAATAAATTTCAAAAAAATATGCTGACTAAAAAAATACTCCTTAAATAAAAGTGTATGCATTGAGTTATTCCATTTATACCAAGTTCAAGAATAAAGTAATTTAGGGAATGGAAGCATAGCTTAGCATGCATAAAGGTCTGAGTATAAAACTCAGTACCAAGGGGGGAGGGGAATGGGAGGGGAGGGGGCGGAGGAGGAGGAGGAGGAGGAGGAGGAGGAGGAGGAGGAGGAGGAGGAGGAGGAGGAAAGTAATTTATAGTAGAAGTATTAGAATAATAATGGTCACTTAGGAATGGATAAAAAGGTTCATTAAGAGAGGACATTCAGAAACTTCCTAGAATGGTGATAATATTTTCTATATTGATAAAATTTAAGATACACAAGTTACATATTTGTCAAAATTTACTAAATGTTTTCATCAGATTCTACATGATATTTTATGTAAAGTTAACCTTAAAAGAACAAAGTGGACAATATTGAACTCCATTTAATGATGATATTAATGCTTAAATATTTAGGGAAAGCATCCCACCGAATTAAAGTTATTTTAAAATGCATCCAAAAATAATGTAGAAGGATGGAGGCACAAGAAAAAACATATGTGATAAAATTAATTCAGGCAAAATGTTGACAGTATAAATTATTGGTTAAATATGTATTAATAAAATTATTAAATATTTAAATAACTGAGCTACTGCTCTCCACTTCCAAGTATTGGCCTTAATAAACTGGAATCACGTTGCCCAAGAAGTTTCATGTCTTACTACCTCAATCACAGAGAGGCTCTCGGCTAGTTACTTATTAGTTTAGAGATATAAAAGGCCAGTTTCCTTAATTCAAGAAGGGAACAACTTTGTGGTATATTTTATGCACCAAATCCATTCTTCCTTATGTTTCATTTTCCTTCAAAAACTCATCTCTAAAAATATACACTTGTTCATGTCAGTTCCCTCACTAACTATAAACTGGAAGAGGGCATGGGATGGTGTTAATTCACTATTATATATCTGTAATTGGAGGATAAGTACTGTTACATAGGAGGTGCTAAAAAGTCTATCTATAGCAGGGTGCTGGTGGCTCATGCCTGCAATCCTAGCTACTCAGGAGGCTGAGATCTGAAGATCGTGGTTCAAAGCCAGCCTGGGCAGGAAAGTCCATGAGACTCTTACCTCCAATAAACACTCAGAAAACCAGAAATGGCACTGTGGCTCAAGTGGTAGAGTATTAACCTTGAGCTGAAGAGCTGAGGGACAGCGCCCAGGCCCAGAGTTCAAGCCCCAAGACCAAACAAATAAATAAATAAAGTATATCTATATATTTTAATTGATTAATTATATTTCATTTGTTTTATGTCATTTTCTACATTAAACCCTTGTAGAGAAACCTTGTCTTAGTTATCTTTTTATTCTTAATGACTAAAACATGCTGAGCTCTCAATATTTCTTAAATAAACAAATAATAAATAATTGGGCATTGAGCAGAGATTTCATTCATTAGAATATTAACCTAGTAAGGCTAGTGGTGTGGCTCAGTGGTAGAATAGAGGGCAAAGCCCTGGGTTCAACCGCAGCACAGCAGAAGATGAAAAAGAATTTTAACATAATAAAATGATAACATATATACATACATATACACATACACACATATATTTACATATTTGGGCAGTTTTGGGATTTGAACTCAAGGCTTCGTGCTTGCTGGGCACCATACCCCCAAGCCTAACCTAATAAAATTAAAGGACAAGTAAATTTGTTTACATGATCTACAAGTAAATGGACAAGAAAAGGTTTTAAATTAAAAGAATGGACAATATAACTGATTATGAAGTAGGAATGTATATTTAGGGAAAGGCATGAAAAAACTAAGGGACAGAACCTAACCCTGTCCTAGGGCTTGGACAAACCCACATACAGGCACAAAAAAAAAATTGTGGAATTTTTTCCAAAGGAACCCTTACAAACACATGTTAATTTCTTTTTTTTTAATCCCATACATGCCCTTACCAATGTTAAATTGAATATCACAAAGCAACAATAACCTCTAAATTCCATAACTATTAGTGACAGTGCATAATCAAAAGGCTCCATCTCTAACCCACTGAGGCTTAACATTCCATCCATAAACCACTACAAGTAGAGACAATTTGAGTTCCGTAGATATATCTATCAAAGCTCTGACATCTTAAAACTTGAGACTGCACACAAATGAGGATGGACTATATTGGTATACAATGCTAAGATATGCAATGTCACACAGCATTAAATGGGAGAAAGTAAATATAACTTTCAATAAGAGCCTCAAAGGTAAAGTTCTTTATTCAGAATAATAAAAAAATTATCTATTAGTGAAAAATTTATATAAAGTCCTACAGTTACCTAGCTACAAACTATTTCAGAAGGACTCCCAAATAATACAGAGGAATACTTTCCAGCTTATAATGTACAACCGAATCAGAACTGTTGGAGGAAAGGGAAGATATCCTCACCATCAACCCTGATACCATTAGATTAGTCAACAATACTCTCAAATGGAGGCAGAAAACCATTTCATTCTCTGTCCATGTTTAGCAACATGTATCACAAATCTCCCAAGTGAGAGGGACACAATGATCACCCAGAAAAGACAAATGATGCCTTAGGACAGAATCCTTTAGGTTCATTCTCAAATAAAAGTGAAATACTTTCCACTAGCATACATGAATGTGATGAGTTCCTTTACTATAGGCTTTAATGTAGAAGCCTTGTGGATTTTGCCTACTATATATTCAGGACAAAAATACAAGAATGATATACTCCAAAGTGATGGAGAAATGGTACTGAGGAATTATATTGGAAAGGAAAGGGAGGAAATGTATCTTAGTCTAGTAGAACTAAGTGTTAGAATGGTAATGCTTCCTTTAGACCAGGAAATTCAATCCAAATTCTGATATGTCATAAATTGAGGATGTCTACAAAAATCTTTCTGGGTAGCATGACAATGCTTCAAAGTGACAGTAGGATATATGGATATACCCTACTAACTTACTCTACTGACTTAAGGGGGAAGTAAAATCCTCCCTTTCTCAGAGTAACTGTTTTCAAATAAGAAGAGTATGGCAGGATTGTGTCTTCTTACCCATAGTTGTCCACTAACTGCTTCAAGCTCTTTAGTTTACTCAAAAACTATGAGTCTTTGGTTTACTCAAAATACTTTAATTGATTTTGTGTGTTAAAATATGCTTAGGAATATGGACAAACAGAGGGAGGGGAAGGGAGGAGAGGGAAGGGAGAAAGAAAGGGAGAAATGGAGGAAAAGAAGGAGGATGTAAAAGAGGAAGGGAGAGAAGGGAAGGAAGGAAGGAAGGAAGGAAGGAAGGAAGGAAGGAAGGAAGGAAGGAAGGAAGGAAAGAGGGGAGTGGAGGGGGAGAGGAGGAGAGGTATGGAGAGGAGAAGAGAGGAGAGAAGGGAAGGAGGGAGGAAGATACCAAAGAGAGGGAGGGCCATGCTTATAATCCCAGTTACTTGGGAGACAGAGATGAGGAAGATCACATTTGAGGCCAGCCCAAGCTAAAAGTTAACAAGAATTCATATCAATCAGTAAGCTAGATGGGTGGTATAGGCCTATCATCCTGGCTAGGGAAGAGGCATAGGGGGATCACAGTACAAGCCAGCCCAGGCAAAAACACAATGCCTTTTTTGAAAAATAATTAAAACAAAGATGGCTGAGCGATGGCTCAGATGGTAGAGTACTTGCTTAGCAATTATAAATTCAAACCACAATACTATCCCCTACACACACACACACAAAAAAAAATGGAAGGAGGCAAAAGACAATTAAGAACCAACAGAGGGTCTATTAAGGTGAATAGTTAATTTTGGCACATGAAATACTATAACTATGGAATATGATATTTTAAAAAATATATGGTACATCTATTTTTAAAAAGCTCACAAGTTTTATTGTTCAGTGAAAAAAGTTGGTTATATCCACTATATAATTTTATTACAATTTTTAAAAATACGTGTTTAAGAAGATATATCTATTTAGAACTGAGGAATAGACTTGTGATAGAATACAAAAACAAACTGCAGAATTTCTTTTTCTTTTTCTTTTTTTTGTCAGTCACGGGGCTTGAACTCTGGGCCTGAGCACTGTCCCTCAGCAATTCAGCTCAAGGCTAGCACTCTATCACTTGAGCTACAGTGCCACTTCCAGTTTTCTGGTGGTTTATTAGAGATAAGAGTTTCACAGACTTTCCTGTTCAGGATGGCTTTGAACTGCAATGCTCATATCTCAGCCTCCTGAGTAGCTAAGATTACAGGCGTGAGCCACCAGCTCCCAGCCAAACTGTGTAATTTCTACAGGAGATGAAAGTAGAACTGAAAAGGAGATATGAGTAAACTTATTAAATATAAATTTTACTTCTGCAATTTAAAAACTCTCAAGTATTTATAATAAATTTTTATTTAAATGATTCAGTGTGACACATACTACACCATATCTACCCAAATATTTTCATCATGTCTAAAGTATTATTCAGTATAGATTTATTAAGTCAGTTTAAATTTTCTGTGAATTGCAACAAAGCAGATAAAAATCTCAGAAAATGAAGAGTGAAAGAACTCTCTTAAATCCTTGGCTTTCAAGTTAACTACCTTAACAGTCTACAGTGTCCCAGTATACCCAGTAGCACATAGTCAAATGTCCAAATTCATCTTTGAAAAAGCTTTATTTTTTGGATTATTTCCATTAACTCATTTCCTAATGAAATATTTTAATGTTACACTAAAACCTTTTGTCCCCAGTTGTTACAAGTCAAATGAAAAGAGGCACATTTCCACAACAGTCACCATTACATCCTGCATCATGTGCTTCCCCTTGGTTTCTCTAAGTCATATAAGGACAGGTCCAGCATGCCTCTGAAGTTGTAATTAAACTGCTGTTAGAGAAGTCCAGGCACTACGCGTTAACAGAAATAACATCAAAAACAACCAAACACATAAAAACAAGAAAAAGATTATTTTAGTATCATATATTAGCTAAAATTCCTTAAAGACTATATTCCTGGGATTAGCAATGCTTCTCTAGGGTATGTTACATCACAGATAATATCATTGCCTCAATTCTTTTTCTAACATTAACCTAAAATAAATGAAATGTCTTCCGATCTTCTATTTATTTGGTGCTTATTAAAATCAAACTAAGTATAAGTCCTTGCACAGGTACTACAGGGTTATTTTTTTTAAATTAATAAGCAGCTCCTGGCAAAAGTGCCAAAAGTAGTATCTAGTTTGGTGATGAGAGTTAAGAAGAAATGAACTCAAGCACAATTCACAACAGAAAATGCTAAAAATCATAAGAGAAATTCTAAGTGTAATGAGAGTTTAACCAAAGGGTGAGATTATTTAGAGGTTTTAGAAAACAAATGTTAAGTGCCTACTATATGCTTTTGTATAAGGAAAACAATTCCTAACACAATTCCTGAACTAAAGGGATGTTTACACAAAAACATCTGGCTCCTTTTCACCATCCTGCAGTATCCTTGCTTCCTTCTAAGCTGATGCTCAGCTTCTGGGCTGTGCTAAATAACTCAAGCCAGTGCTGGTTTTGTCTTCTAAAAGAAGTTGCAAAGCTGTAGTGAATTTGTAAATTAAGGGTATCTAAATTATACTTAGTGAAAATCTTATTAATTATGCCTGAATTCTATAGCCCTAACTGCACACAATTTAAAAAATGTTCCCAAGAGTAGTAGAAGGGGTAGGATTAATTGAAACATATTGTAAACATGTGTAGAACTATAACAGTGAAATCCCCCTCTATATAACTAATGCAACCTAATTTTTAAAAAATCTCCCAGATATTTGAACCCTCTCTTATAAGAAAAACTATTATCTTCGCTAAGCAAAAATATCTTTAGTGAATCAAAGATTGTAGCAAGTAGACACTTGCTTCTAAATGCCGATAAACAAGTTTAAAACCAGCATTACATTTAAAGTATTCCATTTACTATTTGTACAAATATTTAAATCATACTCCTAAGTGGAAAAATAAGGAAATTATATAATGAAATTGAGGAGTATGGGGCTTTGGACATGAACTATATCCCTATCTTCACTTTTATGATGACTTGTATGACTGTACAAACACTTAGACTTTCTGTTTCTCCTTTGCCATAAGAATACTACTTGCCGCCGGGCGCTGGTGGCTCACGCCTGTAATCCTAGCTACTCAGGAGGCTGAGATCTGAGGATCGCGGTTCAAAGCTAGCCCGGGCAGGAGAGACCGTGAGACTCCTATCTCCAATAAAACCACCAGAAAACCGGAAGTGGCGCTGTAGCTCAAGTGGTAGAGCGCTCGCCTTGAGCTGAAGAGCTGAGGGACAGCGCCCAGGCCCAGAGTTCAAGCCCCACGACCGACAAAAAAAAAAAAAAAAAAAGAATACTACTTGCCAAGTGCCAATGGCTCACATCTGTAATCCTAGCTACATTGGAGGCTGAGATCTGAGGATTGCAGTTGGAGCCAGCCTGGGCAGAAAAGTCCATGAGATTCTTACCTCCAGTTAATCAGTGGACACTGGAAATGGAGTTGTGGCTCAAAGTAGTAGAATATTATTCAGGGACAGCACCTAAGCCCTGATTTCAAGTCCCATGACTGCCAAAAAAAAAAAAAAAAGAATACCACCTAAATTCAAGAGCTGTGTTCAAGCAACAGAAATGTGTAATTGCCTTCTACCTACAAACTTCTAGTTATCTAGTCAAAATTCCCACTATCATCTTTATTAACTGAATGTTAATTCTGGATAAGGCAGTATTGTGCCTAACATAATCAAATTTTCAGGGTCCTTTGCATCTTATGATCAATATGTACAAAATCATAACAAATGATATGAAAGCATAAAGGAAACTATTTTTTGCTGATAAAGAACAAAATAGCTAGAGAGTAAGTAATCATCTTGCAGTCACATGAAAAACTTTCAAGGACAGCAGGAAAGAAATATAGGAAGAGCCTTGTTTCAGATGCCACTGTAGAACTTCCATAAAATTGGACTGCCTGTATTCCAGATTTCCAACTATCTGAAGAGGGGGAAACAACCTTCCTATTCGATTAAGCCAGTATACTTGGGTTTCTGTGAAATTCAACTGAACACAATACTAACTGAGCATGTAAAAAGATCTAGGAAAAGGATCCAACAACCAGATCAGTAAAGGCAATTATTCCCACAAACTTCTCGTTTAACAGCAGTGTTAAATTATTCATTAGTGAAGTAGTGCTAAATTATTTATCAGTAAAGTAATGAAACTGAGATGTCAACTAACAAACATAAAACCCAGTTATAAAGAAATGGGTATTAAATTCACTAAGATAAAAATCATATGTGATGATCAAAGAATGAACAGTTTTAATCATGGAAGGTATCCTTGATAAGGCAGAAAGGAGCAAAAATATAATTAGGTGAACATTCTATTATTAAAGCTTATATTCACTAATTTACTAATATTTTCCATTCACTAATATTTACAGCATCCTTGATACCACAATATGCAAGCTACTAATGCCAAATATTACAGAATAAACTATATAAACTTAAGACATCTGTAAGAAATTAGATGGAAAAATAAAGTACAAATGGGGAAGGAGGTAAATACAAGTAGAACTAGATTCTATTTCCAATGAAGTAAAATTTTAAATGAAGAGTTAATAGATCAGATCATGAATAAGAAAATACTTCTTTAAAAACTGAATGCTGACCTTAAAATAAATTACAAAGTGACAGTCAAAAGAATACTACATGATAATTTTCTGGATCCTACTATAAAGAAGTTCAGTGTATTACATGAAATAATTAGAAAAAATAACAAAATAATCAGAGAAAAGGACAGAAAATGTTAAGGACAGATGAAAACAATAGGAAAATAAAATCAGATGAGAGAGACAGAGAATGGTGAAAAGGATGGCACTGATCCAGATACACTGTACACATAAACTACCATGTTGAATTGAAATCTCTTTGTACAACTATTAAAAGATAATTTAAAAAAAAAAGAAAACTAGGGATAAAGTTTTAAGGGCAGAATTTCAGTGAACCCACTTTGTTTCTTTCCTTCCTACCTTTCCTCCATCCCTCTCTCCCTTCCTTTCTTTCCTTTTTTGCTGGTCCTGAGGCTTGAATTCTGGTGCTGTCCCTGAGATTTTGTGCTCAAGGCTAGTGCTCTACCACTGATCAACAGCTCGACTTTGTCTTGTGGCTGTTCACTAGAGATAAATCTCATACACTTGCTTGCCTGGGCTGACTTTGAACTGCAATCTTCAGATCTCAGCCTCCTGATCAGATAGGTTTACAAACTTGAGCCACCAGCAACCTGGTTCCTCTTACTTATTTAATCCCACTTACCTACATTTTCCCAACTCTCATTCTTCTACCTGAGACTTTATCATTTAAAAGAATTTTCCTCTACAAACTATTTCAGTCCTACTCTTTAATATTCCTTTCCTTGTGAATCTTCCAAGAACAATTAAAATCCTATTTGCTCTACAATTTCTCCAGTAATCTTCATGTGCATTCAAGCATTAAGAACTACTGTTTAGATTTTCTTCTGGCAAAATGTTCAGTTCATAGAAGTCTATCAAAGGGATAAAATAAAGAATCACTAAAAATTGCTCTGAGTGACAGTTCAGGAAATTAACCTCAAAAGTATATTTTAAACAGGCATTTTAAAATGTAGACTACCTTCAGTCTACAGTAGAAAGGCCCCTAAAGTCAAATACAAATTCTAAAATCCTGAACAACAAAAAATCACTTACACATATAAAAAATGACAAATAAATAAATAAAAGGACACCATGCTTTAAATTAAATATCATTTAGCCAGCATAGTGGTACAATATTAATCCTAGCCACTCAGAAAGCAGAGATTGAGGGGATTATTAGCAAGGTTTCTTCTCAACCCACAAGGCAGGCAGGCATGATGGTGCACACTTGTAATGCAAGCTATGCAGGAAGTACAGGTATAAGGACTGTAGCCCAAGCAAAAAATGAGACCATGAGACCTATCTAAAAAATAACTACATACAGACTGTGATAGACAATTTGCTCAAGGAAAGTTAGAATGAACTTGTGACTTTAAATGAGCATCATTATTCCACAATACTGTGAAATTCAGGAAATTATGTAATCACTTAATCACAATAAAAAAAAAAAAGAACCTGGGGGAAGGGAGGGAGGGAGGGGATGGTAGGGGGAAAACAATGGAGGGGGTAACAATGTTCAAGAGGAAGTGTACTAATTACCTCACTCATGTAACTGTAACCCTCGTATAGTATCTTTACAAAAAAAATTTTTTTTTTGAAAAAAAAAAAAACTACAGCAAAAAGGGTGGAGGCATCCGTCAAATGGTAATGCTTCATCCATGATATGCTGCCTCATTTCGGGACCAACTGATCATAGTATTGTATCTCTAAAATGGAATCACAATAAGCCTTTCTCTTTTTAAATTGATTCGTCAAGCATTTTGTTAGACAGCAAGTTTACTTAAAAAGACAGAAAATGAAGATATTAAAGCTGACTGAAGACTAGCAGCATGGTTCAAATGGCATCATGCTCAAGGTCCTGAGTTCAATGGTCAGTAATGCAAAAAAGAAAAAAAGTACTAAATGAGATCCAGAGAGTAAGTATGGACTCTTTAGGAGACAAGGACCAAGGACTAAGAATTAACTATTGTACTTAGCAGCATAGAGGGCACTACAGTTCTTTATAAGTGTATTTTCACTTGAATGAGAGAAAAATTCTAACTGAAATTCAAAAGATTCAAAAGAGAATTCAAAAGATATTCCAGCATCAAAGTATATACACAAAAGAATATTAATTACAGTATTGTTTTATTGCAGCATATGGCTGTATATAATAATAAAGAGCTCTACAAAATAGTAAAAATGATGTTATTAAATGAAAAATGAACAAGAGCATTAGATGTTACTTTTTTATATGACCTAAGAACAAAAAACAAAATCTGCATGCATATGCTTTTTTTTTATCGTGGGGCTTGAACTCTGGGTCTGGGTGCTGTCCCTCAGCTCTTCAGCTCAAGGCTAGCACTCTACCACTTGAGCCACATCGCCACTTCTGGCCTTTTCTGTTTATGTGGTGCTTAGGAATCAAACCCAGGGCCTTATGCATGCAAGGCAAGCACTCTACTACTAAGCCACCTTCCCAGCTCCATGCATATGCTTTCTTAAAAAGTGAATTAACACAAGATGCATAAACCAAAACCATTATTAAACAGTCTGTAAAACAAAGACAAATCTTTATTTCATATTTCTCGAAGCTCAGCTATTAAACAGGAAGAGATCTCTAAAATTTGTCAAGGCAGACACCAAGCACAGCTGATGATTAAAAAAAGTCATAACCACCCTCAAAACATCTGAAGCCAATGGTGGCCTAAAATAAAACTAGAGGCAGAACAAAGCCTCAAAGCAAATCACACTCTAGTTACCTTAGGCATTACCATTCTTTCATGCAAAATTGCTATCATACAACCAAAACTTAAGGAGACTCAAAGAAAGGCCTGGGTTTTTTTTTTTTCATGATCTAAACTAATAATCAATTTCTTGATTTTCACCTCCAAATACATTATTTTTTATTTACTATGAAAATAGATCTAGGCCCTTTAGATTTTCATTTCATCAAGTTATAGAGTATAGATTTAAAGAAAAATTCTGCTATCATGGCACCACAATGTCATTCAATGAGGCACAACATGTCCTTTCCAATAAGTCTGGTTGTCAGCCATGACTGAGTGAACAGTCCTTTTGGGCATTCTCAGTATAGAGTAGAGGGGCTCTCGTTATATTTACTATTCTTATATCCTCTTCCCTTCTTCCTAGCTACTCTAATTCTCTGTTATAGTTAACCATTCTTTATATTAAATGTTCCCTATTCAAATTATTATAGCTTCTCATTCATGGCTGGACTCAAACTGATACAGAAACCAAACCAAAAAAAACACTTAATGTGTAATTCTTGTCCATAAAATAAGAAGAATAGGGACTGTGCCTCCTGGGTTCTTACTATGATTACCTGATTCTCTGCTTAGGGGCTGTAACCTAGCAAATGAGCAGAATAGCTCAATAGCTATGTACATATGACCATATAAGATGATGCTAAGTGAAATGAACTCCAAGATATGGACACAAGAGGTTTTTCTTTGTTTTTAATGTACAACATGATTTCTTGCTTCTTTTGTATTTTCCCCCTATGCCTTATCCCCTGTGTCACCGTATTTGATTTTGGTACCCTGGGTATTGTATATACATTTATCTGAATTAGAGAAGGGAAGAGGAACAACAAAATGGTGAGACAAATGACAAAGGGGGAACCAATGCAACAGCAATACTCTCAAGACAATATGTTGGAAATGATCTATACAACTTGAGGCGGGGTTAGGAAGACGAAAGTGGGGGGAAAATGAGGGAGGGTAGCAAGTTTGACAAGAAATGCACTCACCACCTTACTTATGTAACTGTAACCCCTCTGTATATCACCTTGGCAATAAAAAAATAAAATTTAAAAAGATATTACTAAAAACAACAACAACAGTGCCAAGCAAGACAATTTCAGAGAAGCTCTCCTCTTCGGGTAGGTTGGGTAGCAGAGTAGAAGTCACCCTGGTTCAAGGTTGACTTAGAACCACCAAGGCTGGTAACTAATTTCATGAGCCTCAGCAAAACCCGCAACTAGTCTGTTTCAGTTTTTGTGCTTTATAAAGACTGTGACTTAAGGTGTTTTAAAAAAAATAGGCAAAACTATAAAAGTTATTTTTAAAAGATTGGTTTTTGGTTGGCAAACAAAGCAGAAACTGGATAAAGAGAGGTATATGGAAACTTTCTTAGATGATAAATATGTTCCATAGCTTGTTTGGTGGACAGAGATTGTATATACAACTGTCAAAGTTCATTAAATTCAACATTAATATATTTATATTTTATTCCATGTAAATCATTCTCAAATAAGTAAGAAATATTCAACCCAGGGCTCCATGGAAAAATGTCAGATTATTCAACTGGGGTAGGAATGCAGAAGAATGAACCTGAAGCACCACATGGCTCTA
This sequence comes from Dipodomys ordii, assembly GCF_000151885.1. Lineage (NCBI taxonomy): Eukaryota > Metazoa > Chordata > Mammalia > Rodentia > Heteromyidae > Dipodomys > Dipodomys ordii. The sequence goes on from NW_012267381.1 coordinate 754,355, forward strand.
GAAATCAAGGAAATGCTCAGAATAATGGTCAGTCTTAGAGCAATAAGGCAAGAGAAAAAATAGAAGGAATATAAATAGAAAAAGTCAAATTTTATCACTACAAGATCCTATACTTAGCAGATGCTTAAAATGGCCAGCAGCAGTGGCACATACCTATCTATCCAGTAGGTTGAGGTCTAGAGGGTTAAGATTTGGAGCATGCTAACGTAGGAAAGTTCATGAGAATTTATCTCCAGCAAAAAACTGGGCTAGAGGTGTGACTCAAGTAGTAAAGCACTAGTCACAAAAGCAAGCTGAGCAAATGTAAGATCCTGAGTTCAAATTCTAGTATGTGCCCTCTCCCCAAAAAAGTAAAAGAACACAAAATCACCATACAGAAAATCAGCAGTTGGGCTGGGAATGTGGCTTAGTGGTAGAGTGCTTGCCTAGCATGCATGAATTCCTGGGTTCCATTCCTCAGTACTACATAAACAGAAAAAGCCAGAAGTGGCACTGTGGCTCAAGTGGTAGAGTGCTAGCCTTGAGCAAAAGAAGCTTAGGGACTGTGCCCAGGCCCTGAGTTCAAGTCCCAGGACTGGCAAAAAAAAAAAAAATCGGTAGCTTTTCTACACAGGAATAAAGAAAAGTCTGAGAAAGAAAGGAGAAAAACAACCCCATTCATAAAAGTCTCAAAAAAAATCCCTAAGAATAAACAAAACCTCTACTATGAGCATGATAAAATACTGAAAAAAATTGAAAAAGATATTTGAAGATAGAAATACTTCCCAGGCTTATGGATCAGAAGAATATTGTGAAAATAGCTATACTACCAAAAGCAATCTACAGATTCAATTCCCACCAAAATCCCAAATGTTATCCTTCACAGAAATGAAAAAGTTAGTAACAAAACTCATATGTTACCATAAAAAATAGTCAAAGCAAATCTAAGCAAAAATAAGCACTGCTGGGGGGGGTACAAAAAATCTCATTTCAAACTATATTATAAAGCTATAGTAACAAAAATAGCATGACACCTAAACAGACATGTAGGCCAATGGAAGACCTAAATCTATTTTTTCACAAAAGGTACCTATAAGAAAAGACAGCCTCTTTAACAAATAATGTTAGAAAATTGGTGGTACACATATACAAGACTTGAAACTAGAGTCCGGTTTCTCATTCTATACAAAACTGAACACAAAATGGCTCAAAGACATGAAACTTTGAAACTATAAGGATAAACATACTAAGCTAAAAATATAGGCACAATGACTTTCTCAATAAAACACCAATTTTCTCTCTTTAAGTCTTTAACCCACATATTAATGAGACAGTATATTTTAGATATGAGGTCCTTGTCCGTTGTATGGCTAGTAAAGATCTTCTCCCAATCCATGGGCTTTCTATTGATCTTGCTAGCAATGTCTTTTGCCATGCAGAAGCTCTGCAGTTTCATGCAATCCCATTTGTCCAACTTTTCTTTAATTTGTTGTGTTTCTGAGTCTTTACTGAGAAAATTTTGGCCTGTGCCAAGGAGCCCTAGAATTTCTCCTATTCCTTCTTGTAATGTTTTCAGGGTGTCTGCTTTTACTTTGAGGTCTGTGATCCATTTGAAGTTGATTCTGGTGCAGGGTGATATATAAGGATTTAACTTTAGTTTTCTGCAGGTGTTTAACCAATTTTGCCAGCACCATTTACTGAAGAGGCTGTCTTTCTTCCATCCTATTTTTTGTGTTCTTTTTAATGTACTATGTGATTTTTTTTGTTTCTTTTCTATGTTCTTCCCCTTATGGTATATCCCCAGTTGTTGCTGTATTTGATTTTGGTACTCTGGTATTGTATATATGTTTATCTGAATTAGGGAAAAGAAGAAAAACAGCACAATGGTGAGACAAAGGACAAGGGGGGAACAAATGCAATAGCGACATTCACAAGACAATATGTTGGAAATGATCTGTACAACTTTCAGGGGGAGGGCATTGAGGGAGGGACAGTAGGAGAAAAATGAGCGAAGAGGTAATAAGTTTGACAAGAAATGTACCTATTACCTTACTTATGTAACTGTAACTCCTCTATACATTACCTTGACAAAAAAATCCACACCAATTTCATCAAATTAGGAACCTTCTGTATAGCAAGGGAAACAAATACCAAAATGAAGATTACTTACAGAATGGGAGAGAATACTTGCAATATATTAATACATATACCACTCATGGACATATATACAATGGAATTTGAGTCAATATATAATAGGAATACCTGTATCCCTATAGCAGCACTATTTATGGAAGCATTATTAAAAATAGCCAGGCTGGGAAATCAGTCAAAGTGCTCATCAACTGATAAACAGATAAAGAAAATTTTATACACACACACACATACACACAAACACACACACACACACACATACATAATGGAATATTACTCAACCATAAAGAAGAATAAAATTATGTTATTTGAAGGAAAATGGATAGAAGATCACAATGTTAAGTGAAATAAGCCAGACTCAGAAAACTAAATATTGCCTGTTTTCTCTCATATACAAACTTTAGACCTTTTAAAAAGAAAAAAAAAGATGAATGACAAGATAACACCCAATTCCTTCAATATTGTATCCTGCACCTCAACCATTTGTTATGCCATAGGACAGTTGGCCTGTATTCAAAAGACCAAGAGTAGAAGCTTTTTTTTACTAAACATGTGTAAAGAGTTGGTAATTGATGCTGAAAATTTGTTAAATAACCCTTCCAAAATTATACATGTGAAATATTTTTTAAAATAATAAACTGATCTGTATTCATTTTATTGATGTAAAAAAAGACATGAATGGAGCTGGGAAGGTGGCTCAGTGGTAAAGTGCTTGCCTTGCATGCATGAGGCCCTGAGTTGGATTCCTCAGCACCGCATAGCAGAAAAAGCCAAAGTAGCGCTGTGGCTCAAGTGGTAGAGCACTAGCCTTGAGCTGAACAGATGAGGGACAGCGTTCAGGCCCAGAGTTTAGGCCCCACAACCGACAAAAAAAAAGAAAAAAAAAGAAATGAATGTAAAAAGGGAACTGTTTGGGAGGGAAACAGTGCTAGAAGGGAGGGTGAAAGGAAAGGATTATGGAAGGATGGATATGATTCAAATACCTTAAAAAGAGAGAGGATAAGAAAGAGTAACAGAGTTGATAAATTTGATGCAAATACATTAAAGACATATATGGAAATATCACAATTAAATGAGCAGGGCATATAATATGAAGTCAGCCAGAAGCTGCTTCCACTCTTCAAGGGCTAATTACAGCATCAGAATAATTATAGAAATAGATCATAGGCCACTGAATAAAACCCACTTATTGAGTTCATACTGTTGATTAAGAAAAGTAGATAGGGAAGTTTAGCTGACTGACTATTCCTTATGGTAGAAGATTAACTAATAAATGCAAGCAAATAGGCTGAGTTAAAAAGTCATCGCTTTATCTCCATCCTAGTAACAATTCCAAAAACAAATATTAATATGCAGGTATGTGAAAATTGTGGTATGAAATGTTCATGAGAGATATATGGAATTTCATAATAGCTTTCAACTAATTACTTATATGTTACAAAGAGAAAATAGTAACTTCACAAATGAAGAAACCTAATAGATACCAAGTAATAACATTATCAGTCAAACTAGAATCTTGTGCATGGTAATAGTATGCATTAAGGACACAACATATCCCTTATATGTATTCCTGATATATAAAAAAAGAAGAACCTGAGAAAAAGACAAAGTAGTCTACAAAATAGCTAGCTAACGATACTCTTCAAAAGTGCCAGTGCCAAATATAGAAATGTCGTTGAAAATTGTTCCAGATAAAAGAAGCCTGAATCCCTAATACAATGAATAATACTGGAATGACTCCTGGATTGGCAGAAAATGATGTGAGGACATATTTTCTTGGAGTGTGGCTGGAGTACCAAGGCACCTATCACTCACTCATGAGGCCTGAGGTTTAATCCCCAGTAGTGGGAGGAAGAGGAAAGAGGCAGGAATATAGCCTCATGGGGAAAGAGACAAAATACAAATGTAATCTGAAGGATCTACTTCAAAATGGAACACAAAACTTGGGTAGTAGTTAGAAAAGTAAGGCCAAGAGAACTTTTTCTTTTTCTTTCTTTTTTGGTCTTAAACTCACCTGTGTGGCCTCAAAATCACAATTCTCAACCTCCCAGAGTGCTGGAATTTCAAGCACCCAGCAGCAAACCCAGCTAAAACTTTTTAACATGTGAGAAATGACTTACCTGAATGATGATGAGATTTAATTAATTAGAAATAAAAAATAAAAAAGGAAAGTATTGATGAAGCTATGTTCTTAATAGACAGAGTAGGTACAGTCTAGTGCAGAAATGAAAAGGTTCTATAGAAAGAAGTATGCCTGGTTCTTAGTAACTCACAATACATGGCTGTAAATAGTAGACAGGGAAATCCCCTTCAAAGGTTGTAGTCAAGTAGAAATAAAAATCACTAGTTAAGAAAAAGAATGGGAAATGTGAAAGTATTAGCAGTATAAGATGAGATGAGAAAGTGTCAAGTAACAATTCTCCCACTCTTAGCTTAAAGATATATAACATGAAAATTGTGGTATGAAATGTTCATGAGAGATATAAGTAATTTCATAATAGCTTTCAACTAATTACTTATATGTTACAAAGAGAAAATAGTAACTTCACAAATGAAGAAACCTGATAGATACCAAGTAATCAAAATTAACATTATCAGTCAAACTAGAATCTTGTGCATGGTATTAGTATGCACTAAGGACACAACATATCCCTTGGCAGGACACAACATACTACCTGGCAGGATTATGGCTCCACTTGAGGTTTGTGGTAATGAATTTAAAGTGAAAACAATCAGCAAGTTGTGTCACTAACCACATTCAACTGCATAGATGCACAAGCACAGGAAGAGTGGAAATGTGGATTTAAACAGAAATGTGGTTGTGGCTCAGCAAGGACAATCAAGAATCAGGAAAAACAAGAAAGGGTATAGCTCAGTGGTAGAGGGCTTACCTCATATGTACAAAGCCCTAGGTCAAGCCATACCATCACACACACACATATATAAAAAATATATATACACACACATATGATCAAGAATATGTGCAATGATAATTACAATTGATTTAAGCTAACAAGTAGGGGAGAGAGCGAAGATATAAAGGGACAAATTGGTGCTATACCATTGGGTATTGTGTGTCATAGTGGGATTGAATGATTACTGAAGTCAGGATACTAGAAAGATCAGAAAGTGGATGCATGAAACTGAAATTATGGAGATTCTGCAGTTATTAGTTAAGATCTAGGTTATGATTATGAAAAAGGTAAATTGGAAGATTACTGAAAGAAATAATTCAAAGAACTAAAAGAACAAATGTTAAGAAAATTTACGTGAATGAAATTAACAAGAAGATCACAAATAATATTGATGAAAAAGGAAAAAAATCAATGAAAGGGAAAGTGAGATTCTGCATTAAAAAAAAAAAAACAGAAAAGAATGTGGCTGACCTTTGTCTTCCAGTTCTTGGGAATAGTCTATAGAGTTTCCGGTGTGACAGGAATATCCTTTTTATTCATAGTAGGAATTATAGTGGGTTCCCTAGATATTTTGAGCCTCTGAGTGGGAGTTGGCTATGCCAGAACCAACCATGTAAGTAGAGGGTTAGGGTTTCCAACCATGTAATATCAGCTTGATTAGAGTAAGTATTTGAGCTAAAGATTAAATTGAACAGTTACTAACAATTCAGTCATTTATGCTTACATAATAAAGCTCCAATAAAAACTCTAGATACTAAAATTGTGAACTTCTCTGGTTGTCAATATTGTATTCTGTGTATTATAGACATCAGGGTGATCTGTACTGACTCCCATGGATAAAACTATCAAAAGGTGGCTATCTTTATGGGAAGTTGAGGATCACAATTCAAGACCAACAAGGGCAGAAAAGTTGGCAAGTGCCTGTCAACCTAAGCTATGTGAAAGGTTGAGACTGGAAGGATCATGGTTCCAAGCCACCAGAGCAGAAAAGTCCCAAAGGCTCCATCTAAACTAAAAGGTACTGGGCATGGCTGAACATACCTGTCATTCCAACTAGGGATGGGAAGCCTAAACACACAGATTATGATCCAGGCTCACACCCTATCTTAAGAAATAGGTTAGAGGTTCAGTTCAGTGGTAGAGAACCTATCTATGTAGCCAATTAGCAAAATAAGAGTGATTCTGGGCACCTCTCTACAATTGCAGTTGGGAGTGTTTTGAGTGAGAATAATCTTATGGGGAGCTGAGCCTTTAACTTGTGGTGTTTGGTCTTAGCTTTGAAGATCATTATAGGGAATGATCCAAAAAACACAGTCAACAACAGTTACAATAAAGTTTGCAAATAACACAATCTGATGATATTTAAAACTAGGGAATTTTAAAGAAGCAAGGAGTGATCTGAATGCTGCAAATAAAGAGGACACATATTCTACCTCTAGGCCAAGTGGTCAGAGTTACATGGAAAATAAAAACAGGGGGAGAAGTTGACATCACTTGAGAGGGCAACAGGGGGAGCATATGAGATAAAATCTCTGGAGCATTCCAAGTTTTATAGGTTATGAAGATGAGGAGTTATCAGTGCAAGAAATTCACTAAAATGGACCAACCATACAATGACAGAGCACCATGACAAAATAGTGATATACTAAAAACCAGACTTTATTTGGAACAGAGTAATCATGGTATCAAATACTGCTGATAGGTCAAGTTAAACAGACTAAGAAATAACTACTGGGTTCAACAATGTGAAAAGCCACAGATGGCCATAACAAGTAATTTCAGTGAAATCATGGAGAAAGAAGCCATTTGGGAATTGTTCAAAAATAGAATAGAGCCGGGTGCCAGTGGCTCATGTCTGTAATCCTTGCTACTCAAGAGGCTGAGATCTGAAGATTGTGGTTCAAACCCAGCCCTGGCAGGAATGTCTGTGGACTCTTACTCCAATTAAACACCAGAAAATCAAAAGTGGCACTTTGGCTCAAGTGGTAGAGTGTTAGCCTTTAGCTGAAGAGCTCAGGGAGAGTGCCCAAGCCCAAAGTTCAAGCCCCATAACCAACCAAAAAAAAAAAAAATAGAATAGAGATCTGACTTTCCTGAAAAGTATTTAACTTTGCATAAGAACAATTCACACTGTGGCATATTTGCCCGGAGCTATTCTTACACACATACACACACTCCCCGCTGCCCTCAACATCAAGCCCCCAAAATACAGATCAACCGGGGTAGAACAGGTCTTGAAAACCAGCAGTTTAATTTCCACAGTCATAAAGGACTTGGTTTGTTGTATTTAGTTATAGCAACTCCACTATTTTGAAGTTATAGTTGTAGCTGGAGAAATAAATGGTCCAATGGACCATCTGAGGATTTAACAGGAAGGTCTAGGGCGTAAAACAGTAATAAGATGTTAATAATCCCTCCATATACCCCAGGGTAGTAATTTTCAACAAAGGTGAAAAGACAATTCAATGAAAGGAGGAAGATAATCTTTTCAACAAACAGTGTTGGGACAAATGAATATCCATATATGCAGAAAAAGCCTTAGATTTTTTATCTCATACCAAAAATTAACTGTAAATGGATAATAAAGCCAGCAATTCCTCTCCTAGGTATCTATTCAACAGAAATAAAACATTTGTCCATATCAAGACTTATACATAAATTTCCATAGCACCAGGCATAAATGTCAAAGAGTAAAAAGAATTCAAATGTCCATTTTGTGAACAGATAAGATGTAGTATTTTCATATGCTGTGGAAATCAGGAATAAAATAATAGAATTTATCACAATCTTCCAATAGATAGGCAATAGATATTTTTTTGGGAGGGGTCCGGTCGTGGGGCTTGAACTCTGGGCCTGGGTGCTGTCCCTCAGCTCTTCAGCTCAAGGCTAGCGCTCTACCACTTGAGCCACAGCACCACTTTCGGCTTTTTTTCTTTTTGCTTATGTGGTGCTGGGGAATGGAACCCAGGGCCTCATGCATGCAAGGCAAGTGCTCTACCACTGAGTCACTTTCCCAGCCCCAGGCAATAGATATTTAAGCATCAAAAATGCAAAGTAAGATGGCCCAAATTCACAGGGATAATTAGGATACTACTATTTAAATAAAACTTAGGACCAAAAAAAAGAAAACATCTTGATAAATGACCAACAGAGATTAACCTAAAAAACATGGTAAAGAAACCAATAGCAAATGACTACATTTATCTTGTAAAATAAAACAAATTACACACCATATGATTGCATTTGTATAAATGCCAAATGTAAATTTATAGAAACAAGAAGCAGATCAGTGGTTACTTAGTGCTAGGGGAATGGAGACTGACTGCCAATGGACTACAGAGAATTTTTTTAGGTGATGAAAGTGCTCTAAACTTGGATTGAAATGGTAGGTATACAACACTAATTCACTTATGGTCACTAAGTGTACATTTATAATGAGCAAATTTCACAAGTAAATTATACCTCAATAAAGCTGTAAAACAGAAAGGGGGAAGAACTGGACAAGTGAACATAGGTAACTTTTTGTAGACTTTCATACAAGTGAGAGAAAAGATACAGGATGGTAGCTAGAAAGAAAGGGTTTCTTTTAAATGAAAGAAGCTACAATGCTTTTTTGCTGTTGACAGTGATCTAGAAAAGGAAAAAAGAACAATTTTAATTATAGAACCAATGTCCTTAAGAAGGTGAACGAGGCCCAGGTGCCTGGGGTTTACACCTATAGTCCTACCTATTCAGGAGGCTGGGATCTGAGCCAACCTGGAGAGGCAAATCCAAGAAAAATTGATCTACAAAAAAAAATACCAAAAAATCAGAATTGGAGATGTGGCTCAAATGGAAGAGTACCTGCTGTGAAAGGGGGGAAGGAGCTTAGTAAGAGTGTAAGCCACTGAGTTCAAGCCTCAGTACTGAAGGAAGAGGGAGGAAGATGAGAAGGGACAGCTTTAATTAACAACTGGAAAAAACAGCTTTTGAAAGAGGGAGAAAAAGACAGATAATTTATAGTAATGATGTAAAACGGCAGGTGATAAGGAAATTATTTGTATATTTTTGAAAAATAGGAAGCAAGTTCACTAGCTAAGAGGAAGGGGGAAAAAGGAAATTTTGAAAATATGAGAACATAGGAAAAATATAATCATCTAAGAGAATGGGAGTAGAAAGAACCAGATAGCTGGGCAGTGCTAAACAATAAATTTAAAGTCATTGGGTACTAGCCAAAAACTTAAAGTCACTATATTATAGATGTTATGTTCCAGCTATATTTACCAATAAGCATAAAACAAGAAAGACTGGTATTACCCAGTGTTATGTTTTGTCAAGTAGGAACAACTATGGGAGAGGGGTGAAAGGGATTGAAAGTAGAATCAGGAAAGCAACTGTAATGAAAGGCTGATGAAATACAGCTAGAAAAAGTGGGCAAAAAAAAAAAGGAAGTGGACATGTAAGGATATTATTGAACAGAAAGGGGAGTAAGGAAAAGGTCCCAATGAAGTCACAGAATTAAAGTCATTGGATACTATAACTGAGGCAGAAAAGTAAAAGGTGATAGTTGAAGAGTTAAATGTCAGAAACTAATTACCAAAAAAAGCTGCAGTTATTAGTAAAAAGTTCTTAGGCAGTGATTCCCAATCAATGCTAGTTGCACAGTAAAGTCACCTTGAAAACTGATGAATATCCTTGGTTACATCCCAGACAAATAATATATAAATGTATAATGTGTGTGTGTTTGTGTGTGTTTAAGTGCTAGGCATCAATGATTTTGGAAACTCCTCAGACAATACAATGCACTGAGGGTTTAAAAACATCTGCATAGGATATGCCATAGAAATGAATGGTTAAGGAAGAATACAAGATCACTGGAGGAAAGAAAGTCAAGAGGTCAGAGTATTAGATGCACTATCTGTTTACACACTGACATCACCAATAATTCAACCGGAGAACTAGGAAAGTGACAATGACCCTAGAATTCTAGATACATCAACAAGAAGCAAAGAGTAGATACCACTGAAGAACTCTGCCAGAGAGGAGCCTTTAGTAGGAAAGCTAGATTTTCAGTTAGCTGCAGGGGTTGAGAACATTTGGTATCAGTCCTCAAAATGATTTAGCACATGAAAGGACAGATACATAAGCTTCTTGTAAGCTGCCTATGGCGGCTGTCTGCTTGTATTGGTATTTTGTATAGCCCTCTAATGATGTTATAAATATCCAAGTGGCCCTTGGCAGAAGAAAAGGTTCATCACCCCTGATAGAACATGTAGATAAAGGTATTGTTTGGAAAAGAGGTTAAAAATAGTTTTGCAGATGATTGACAATGAGTTCTGGAAGGCACAGACTGATGGTTTCATGGTCACAGAGGGGGTGAAAATTGGGTCATGCAAGAAAGATGAAGAAAAAGACAAGGCCAAGAAATTGCAGAAATATGTTTTATTTTTTAACAAAGGGGAAAAATAAACAGAAAAAGTGCTGTAAAATTTAAAAAAGCTTTCCTGAGCCTAGCCACATTCTAAAATATTTTTTAAATTAATGTCAAATAAAAGTGTCATGAAAGTTAACCTCATACAAAGTCATTACTTTTAAGAAGAGAGAGAATAAGGAGAATATCATCTCTAAAGATGATGAAAGCATGCCAGAATGGCATGTCCACATAACAGATCAAAACTCTAACAAGTTATTTCAAAAGGAGCTAAAATGGTTTGAGAAAAATAGCATAAGAGATGAAAGAACAAAAATAAGAATTATAAAACCTCAAAAAAAATGATGACCTAGCTCAGGAAACGATAAAAAATAAAAGGAAAAAAATCTTCTAGAAACTTAAAAAAAAACAAACAGAAAATCCCTTAAGAAAAATAGAAGGTGAAAAAGAGGAAATCTTAAAAAGGAAGCTAGACATGGCACTGCACACTTGTAATCTCAGCAGTCAGGAGGCTGAGGCAGGACAACAGTGAGTTCCAGGCCAGCTTGGGCAATTTATTGAGACCATATTTCAAACAACAAAGCAAGGACTGAAGGTGTTGCTCAGCAATATGGCACCTGCCTAGCAAATGTGAAGCTATGAGTTCAAACTCCAGTACCAAACAAAACAAAAATAAATAAATAAATAGGTAGAAAGCATTGAGTCAGGCAGGGTGGCTCATACCTCTAATCCAAGCTATTCAGAAGGCTGAGTGAGGTCTAAAGGATTGTAATCAGCCAGGTCAGAAAAGTAAATCTTTCCTAAATAAGAAAAAATTACTGCATTTTAGAAAAGCACTTTGAATAATTGACAACAGCTCAGAATAAGAAAAAGAATATACTCTCATTACTAAACTTTATAGTAATAGTAATAGTAGTAGTAGTAGTAGTAGTCATAGGGCTTGAACTCAGGGTCGGGGCACTGTCTCTGAGCTCTTTCACTTAAGACTAGTGCTCTTTGACCCACTGTACCACTTCTGGTTTTCTGGTGGTTAATTGGAGGTAAGAGTCTCATGGACTTTTCTGCCCCAGCTGGCTTCAAATTGCGACATTCAGATCTCAGTCTCTGGAGTAGCTAGGATTATAGGTGTGAGCCAACAGCACCCAGCTTATTAAATTATTTTTAACAAACGAAAAACCGAGGTCCCAGAGGAGGAGACAGAAATCTGTACAGTCAGGAATAAGTGTCCAAGAAATATGAGCTGAGTTGCAAATACTGGGTTCCTCATGATATAAAAGAGAAAAGGTACACAAGATTAGGCTTGATAATTTTGGAGCACGTAAGTAAAAGAGAACTGCAAGTGTAGAAGATAAAGAAATACATATAAAAAGAAATACATCTTTATTCAAGTAAGGATTCTTATCAACTACAAAGTTACTATTTTTAAATATTTTAATTGTTATTATAAAGGTGATGTAAAGAGGTTACAGTTAAATAAGTCAGGTAAAGAGTATATTTGTTTTTGGACAATGTCACCCCTTCTCTTGCTCTCCTAGTTTTTCCCTCCCATTCCTACTCACAAGTTACATAGTTCATTTTCAACATAGTGTCCAATGAATACCATTGCTGTATTCATTCACCCATTGCCCCTCTATTTCTGTGTCTCCTCCTTATAACTCCCAGCGACACAAATGAACAAACAGAACAAAACAAAAAAAGAAAAATAAGAAAAAACTCTTATTTTCACTTCCTGGAGTTCATTTCAATAAATATTATTTTATATGATCTTTTACCTAAAGGATACTCTTAGGATACGAACACAAAGGCACAATGCCTATCTACATCTGATCTTCCTATGTAATACTTATCACTATTATTATTGTTCTAAAATTTTACCATTTTTTCTGATATTTGATAAAACACGGGCTCTTTTTTTCCCCAGTATTCACTATTCTCAGTATTTTTTCCCCAGTATTCACTATTGCATGTGGTAGAAGAAATATGAAAAAATCCTAGAACAATGTCATCATGTATGACCAGACCTGAAAGTGTCATTGAAATGACTTCAAAATGTCAGATGCTATGAAACACATTATTTGGTCAAGAAGAAAAAGAAAAGGCATCAAAAAGATTTAAGCCAACATTTCCAAGGCAATGAGTACTTGCATAGAGATTAACAAAATGCTCATTAACCCAAATGCAGCCAAATACAGTATCTTAAAAGATGCTAGCCCACCCATCCCATTCTAGAAATATGCTAACATCCAACTGGCAATAAAAAGGTCAGTAATGTGAGCAAAGTTTAGGCAAAGGATCCACAAAATGCTCCCAAGATTCTAAATTAGACTTTTGTCTATTTTTAAGACCAAAGAATTGTGCAAAACTGCTATTCACATGGGCAGGCACCTCTCTATGCCTTTTTTATAAACACAAATATAAAACTAATTAAGTTTCACCTAAAGAAAGATGATCACATATTTTTTGGTTTGGGTAGGTTTGTTTTTGTTTTGTTTTGCTGGTCCTAGGGCTTGAACTCAGGCCCTGGGAGCTGTCACTGAGTCTTTTTGCTCAAGATAGTCTTCTTAGTACCTTGTGCCTAGTTTTAGTGTATTTTCTGTTTTGATGGCTGAAATTTGGATAAAGCACAAAAGCTAATTAGTCTTTGGAAGCTTGGTAGTAGGTATTTGTTTTACTCTAGGAAGTTTATTTCTATTCATATTCTGTTGAGTCCTGTAGGGTTCCCTAGGATTGTGAAGTAGGGTAAATGAAGGCAATTACCTTTAGTAGACTTGTATAACCAAAACTTATTAAAGCACATAAATAAATAATTAACCAAATACATTCAAACCCTGTTTAAAACCTTAGCACTTCCTTTTTTTAGAGTTTTAAAGAGGAAAAGAGACTTATTTTAGAAACTTTTATTTTGCCATTACTGACATTATTTAAGGAGGAATATTAAATTTCAATTTTAACTGAAAAATAACAGTAATAAAGAAATGAGCCAGGTGCTGGTGGCTCAAGTCTATAATCTTAGTTACTCAGGACCAGCACAAAAATAAACAAATACAGAAGTAATAAATATAAAATATCTAGTGTAAAAACAAGCTGGAAACATGACTCAGTAGAAGAACACTGAGCAAGTGTGAAGCACTGCATCCAAACCCCAATGCCCCCCCCAAAAAAAGAGAAGAAGAAAAAGAAAGAAAAGAAATAATACCTAATGTCAGAAACTTTCTTCAGAATCATATGTAAAAAGAGTCTCATCAGAAAATACAATAGGGACCAACTGGTCAGATAAATTAGTACTAAGGAAAAACAGCCAAATTTTTCTAGGTTAATAGAAACTCATTATTCCCTGAAAAGTCCAAATAAGGTGAGCTCCAATCCATTGACATTAATGGGCGCATACTATGTAATAGACCAAAGATGGGCAAACCTTTTCTATAAAGAGATAGATAGTAAATATTTAGGCTTTTCAAGCCATATGGTCTCTATGGCAACTACTCTGCTGTTGTACCCCAACCAGCCATAACCATTATGTAAACAAAGGAACGGGCTATGTTCCAATATAAAGTCTTTATGGACACTGGAATTTAAATCCTAACTAATTTTCACATGTCAAGTAGTATTTTTTTATACTTTTTCAATTACTTTTAAAATTTAAAAACTATTCTTCAATTCTAGGCAATACAAAAGCAGATGATAGGCTGGGATTTGGTCTGTAGGCTACAATTAGCCAACACCTATAATATAGAAATAAATAATTTGGCCAAAATTCACATAAAGAGACTTCTAATTCTGTCATTTCAGGAAACATAAGAAAGGAATAAAATATTATTTATCTTTAGGATCTATTTTAATCATATTCCACGTTGCTCTGCAATTTTTTAAGGTCTATGTTTATATATACATGTATATGTCTTTCTCTAAATTTACTTCCTGATGCCTACAACTTCCTGATTCCACAATAAGAGATGAGGCTTCAAAGGCATGACTGAGATAATTGTCAATAATGTTTAATTTGAATATTTACAAGTATAAAGGGAAACTGAGAGTAGCAAACCCAAGCTGGGCTAAGAGGTAGGCAAAACCTTTTTTCCACTCTAAAGATAAGGGTTTAGGCTAAAACCTTAAGGAAAAGCAAAGGAAGAACTCGTCCAAGAACAAAGGAGAGGAGTCAAGCACTCCATGGAAACAAAGCTTCATATAGAAAAGTATGAAAATTTAAGAGGATATTGCATTCTGAAGGAGCCATAAGTAACTCAAATTACCTGAAAAATAGCTTTAAAGAAGAAAATGGTACATAATGAATCAAAAGAGGATACAGGAAAGATCATGAAGTATCTTATATGGTTTGCTAAGGAGTTTCCATTTTATCAATTCAATGGTGAAAAGCCACTGGAAGATTCTTAAGAAAAATAACACAGAATACATTTTGAAAAACAGCTTTGGCAGTCACGTGTAGGTATCTTCAAGGAAATATACATAAATCTGACATGAATGGTAAAGATGTTACAGCAATAGTCTCATGCCTGTAGAGGCTGAGATCGGTGACCTGAGGATTGTAGCTCAAAGCCAGTCTGGGCAGAAAAATCTATGAGACTCCTATCTCCAATTAACCAGCAAAAAGCCACAAGTTGAACTGTTACTCCAGTAATAAGAGTGCCAGCTTTGAGCAGAAAAAGCTAAGGGAGAGCACCCTGCCCCTGAGTTCCAGCCCCAGTACCAGCACCAAAAACAAAAAAAGCAGTAAGATAATTTACTATCATGCAATCACTGTTTAGAGGACTGGCAACAGACTCTCAAGTTCTGATTTTTTTTTAAAGGCATTTATTTGAGAGGTGGTATCATGCACCAAATAAAGGCAGAAATAGATTCTACAGGGAAGAAAAGGATAAAGGAAAACATAATTAAGATTAATACCAACTCATTTCCTTTGCCTATTAAATTTAGCCATGTCTACCTTCAACCATCCAAGGGCAAACAGAAACTCAACATAACAAAATATTCCTGGCTCATACCCCTAATCCTCGCTACACAGACTGAGATCTGTGAATTGAAGTTTGAAGCCAGACTCGGCAAGAAAGTCTGTGAGACTTTCATCTCCAATTAACCACCAAAAAATCCAGAAGTGGAACTGTGGCTCAAGTGGTACAATGTTAGCCATGAGCAAAAAAGTTCAGGGACAGTACCCAGGTCCAGAGTTCAAGCCCCAGGACTGGTACCAAAAACGAAAAAAAGTTCTAGACCAATCAGGACAGCAAAGTCCATGAGACCTCATCTCAATGGAAGAAGCTAGACATGTTAGCACTGGCCTATCATCCCAGCAATAGTAGGAAACAAAAAAATAGAACTGCAGTCCAGACATATGCCTAGAAAGTCAGATTTTATCTCAAAAATAGCTAGGGCACAAAAGAGCTGGAAGCATGGCTCAGAGGCAGGGCATCGGTCTAGCAAATGCAAGGCCCTGACTTTAAATTCCAGTACCACTAAAAATAAAACGAAATAAGCAACTTTTCTGACAATTATAACGTCCAAGATTAAAAAAATATATAGTGAAATGGGTTGGGAGATAATAAATTAATGGTACAGCTGTACCATAAAAATTAAACTGATCTAGTAAAAAATATCTATTTCCATAACTAGCTAATTATTTTATAATTACTTAGAGCTTTGTGGAATAAGACAGTTACACACTAGAATTTTTGTTTCACTTATTACATCCTAAGCCTACTTTCATCCTCTAAATTTCAGGACAGAAATATCTTGTTCTTCACTTAATATTACCTTGAATTTTAAAAATTCATTCTCTAAAAAAGCTGGGCACCAGTAACTCACATCTGGATCCTGAGTCCTTTGGAGGTTTATATTGGTCAACATTAGGATCATGGTTTCAGACCAAGTCAGAAAAAGAAGTCTGAGAGACTCCATCTCCAGGTAAGCTGGGCATGATGGCACACAATTGTCATCCCAACTACTACCAGGGAGCCTAAAATAGGCAGGTGCTTGTCCAGTCAGGAAGTGAGATCCTATCTCAAAAACAACCAGTTGAAAAAGCGTTGGAGACATAGCTCAGTGGGAGAGCACTTGTCTAGCAAGCTCAATGCCCTGTCAAAAAAATGCCAGTGGCTCATGTCTATAACCCTAGCTACTCAGGCCGAGATCTTAGAATCAGTAGTTCAAAGCCAGCCAGCAGATAAATACACAAGACTTTTATCTCCAATTAGCAAGTAAAGGTCAGAAGTAGAGGTGTAGCTCAAGTGATAGAGCACCAGACCTGAACAAAAAATGCCAAGCAAGAGAACAAGGTCTAAAGTTCAAGCCTAAGTACCAGCATACAAAAAAAGCAAAGAAATGAAGAAACAAAGAAAGAAAAAGAACTGACCACTAATTAAGTACCTACACACTGTAAACCTTTAAAGTTTTCCTTCTAACATTTCTTTCCACAATTTTTCCCAAGGGATATATACTCTATTTACATATCTCCTTGATAACTTTTTATTAACTATCAAACAATCTTCATCTAATGTAGTTATCAGAAAAGGCTATTCTGATAAACAAAGTAAGAGCTTTCATGGCATTATAACAAAGTATAAGTGATTCTATATAGTTATTTATATAATTTTTCCCTCCAATAACAATAGTTGAGATAACAGACATATTAACAAATATGAAAATGCTAAATATCAATTCACTCAAGAGAAAAAAAAGAAATTATACAAATAATAAAGCTAGCTTTCAGGATTTATTTCCTTGACCCAAAAAGTAAACAGCCATCTGCAACAACCTGTTCTAGGTCCTTGAAAGGAAATCTGAGTAGTCAGTAAAGATATTCCAGCTAATATCAGGTGATTCTGGCTAAATTCAATCCAATGTAATTTCAACTACTGTGTCCAGTGTGTCTTGAACTGAATTTTTATTCTATTGAAAAGGGAAGAAATATGATATAGAAAATTTTGTTGCATTTCTTTTATGCACACCACTATGTATCTAATAAATACCTACTACTCAAATATTCCTCTTTGGAACTACTGGATTAGTACACTCCTTTCTAGATCCACAGCCCTTTCCAAAATCATTCATACAGAGCCACTTAGAAAATTCTAAAAGAGCAATAGCACTTATAGGGATCAGAGGAAAAAGAAGTATCAGCATGGGATAGAGAAGTGATGGAAGAAGGGATTCATAAATGTTTAACAATGTTGATAATTTTTTATGAAAGAGACAGCTCAAGTTAGGTTTTACAAATTAAGTATTCTAAAATGAATTACCAACCAGTATCAAACACAAGAGCATGCCCTAAGTCCATATTTAACTTATTGACTACACTAAATTATATGAACACATATCCTGAGTAAGTTTTAGCCGTATCAGTCATATCAGTAGATTATATTGAATCCTATATTAACAACTATGTTAAGATAAGAGCATTTTGTTACATGAGATGTGTTATTTGCACCATAATTGAGAAAATTTTCTGTTGAAAAGAATAACAGCAGTAGTTTGGCTTGAAAAAGAAAATAATCATCAGAATTGCTGGAGGTAGTGTTCCATTTCTTAAAACAGGAAGATATGTTACAGTGTTATTCTTTATAATTTGTTCATTTTATAAACACTTCAAGTATGTTTAAATGTTAAGAAAAATCTGAGCAAACATTTGCTCATGGAAGTTAAATATACTTAAACTTCAATCTGTTTTTGCTATTTTTAAATAAAATAGAAATCATTAAAACATCAGTAAATAAGGAAAATAAATTCTCCTTAATTTTCATTAAGGAAATTAGCAATAAAATTTTACTGAAAAGAAACTGTGTGTATAATATATCAATTTATATTCAATATACCTAAAAGTAAAGTTCTCTTCAAAACCAAACTCCATCACAAATATTTCTTTGGCTACATAAAATGTATTCCTTCCTCTACTTACAAAACCAAAAATGAATTAGAAAACAAGTTTCTAAAGAAAAGTGTTTCACTCTAAGTAACTATAATTTTTGCATATGTGTACACTTAACATTTATGTGAGTTCTACTACATTTATTCACATTTACAGTGTTTCCTTTATCATAAGTATGTACATTTTATTTATGCCTTGGGGATACTAATTTGAGTGAAAGGGCAATATAGTATTCTGAAACAGCTCTTCTACTTCTTAGGCATAGATTCTTGAGCAAGTTACTGAATCTGTGTTCCAGTATCTCATGGATAAAATAAAAAATAACAGTATATAGTTCATAGGATTTTAAAACTGATTAGAACGAATATAAAAGAGGACTAGCATAGAGTAAGTGCTTTGTAAGTGTTGGGCTATTATTACCAGTAGTATTAATTCCCCATCTCTCCGAACATACTAAAACCATTCTTAACAACCAGAATTATTGACTATAATCATATTACTAATTAAAATAGAAATCAAATCTAAATAACAATGAGTCTGAAGCTCTGCAACTTTGAAGAGAACTGATTAATAAATCTATATTACCACTCCAAAGATAAAGAACAATCCAAAAAGTACTAGCTCCCAAAAACACAACTATCAATTTCTTCCCTTACACAAGGGGGCAGTGATAACAAGAAAAGAATGGGGCTCTGTAACACCTCTTCCTACAGACAGTAGGGGGTGGCAGCACATATGGCTTGCAGTCAGAACAAAACAGGAAGACCCAACAGAACTGCTCTTTATTCTTCCCTGGCCCTGTCCTCTCTTCTTTAGCCTCAACAGAGCCTCAAGATAAGGAAAATATCGACGGAAAAGACAAAAACCCAAAATTAATCATCAAGGAAAATCAAATTTTATCTTTGAAGAAAATGATCCCTCAGTGGCTGAATTTTGAACCAGGGGGAAGCCAATCAGTATGAATTTCCAGATTACATGGCAAATTACAACATCTACACAAGTATCAATTTTTGTGTAAGAATTGTAACATAATACGACAAACTCTCATAGTAAACATATTCTAATGAACACATCCAGTTAGTTCTGCTTTTGTTTCACAGTAAGAGACAGTCATTGTGTATATATATATGTATATATATATATATATATATATATATGGTATATCACATAGCTCATCTAGCTCTTTTGTTACTTCTGAAATTTCAGCTATGTTCTGACAATCCTCTCAAAACACAGATGCTCCTAAAAGGAAATCACAATGTTTTTGCAGCATGTGGGCAATTTCACATATATGTATATATGTACATATTTATATACATCTAGAAAGAGACAAGAGGGAAAAAATGGGAGAAGAGGGAAAGAAGGGATATTTAAGGCTCTATTTTTGTGGTCACATTCCTAAGATGATCTACCTGAGAAATGCTAAAGAAACAGTCCCCTGACAGTGTCCATGTTGCTTTTTATGCCAATTTTCTGCATTCCATTTTTCTCTTATTTTACCATTCCAACACCCAGAACATACAAGAATATTTCACTACTGCCCTCCTCCGTAATTAACCATCCTGATGGCTTTGGCTCCTACCCTCAAAATGCCTGAAAATTTACCCCTTTTGTTCACCATATTGTTTTGTTTCCTTCATTCATTTTCACCTGTGTAAAAAAAAATCAAGAAAGGGGCACATATGAAAAAATGTTTCCCCTTGCCTAATAATCTTGAACTCACAATTATGGTCAAGATACTTGGATTGTTTGGGGTTTTGCTTGTTGTGTTTTGTTTCTTTTCCTGTAAAGGAGCAGAGAGTGAAAGACACCCCATGTACACCAAATCCTCTTCCCAATGTTAATTATCATTGTTTATGTTTTATGAAAAACATGTTCCACATTCCACACCTGGAACAGAAGACAGGGCAGGATTCTGTCAGTGCTCTCTACGCGCTGAAGGCAAAACCTGGAATTATTTTAGTCCTATTTTTTTCTTTCCTCTCTCACAACCAGATACAAATTGCTTTTTGCTTTCACGTGAGTACTTTCCCTATGTCAAAAAAAATAGCCTAAAAAAATAGCCTATAAGCTCCCTCTCTATTTCCTGTGGCAAAATAATCTAGCAATGGGCCCTATTAATATTTTATTACACCACACCTCCTTCCCAAGAGGAATTATTAGTATCACTAATAACTCTTCCACCAGGAATTTCTACACCACCCGGGCGAGCCCATCCAGTGCCTTTACCTGGCACATTTCACAACTACTTGCATGCTGCATTCGGGGGACACGTTTTGCAAAACTCGTTCTGCACCACATTCCCTGACACGTTGAGCCAATCTGCCTGGCACCTTCCTGCTATGGATCCCTGTCACCCGCACACACTCCAGGTACCAAATGCCATGACACCTTCGGTGACAGCCAAGTGGCCGAACCCCCTCCACCCAACCCATCGGTTGCAAGTACCACATGCGGAGGCAGCCTGATTCCCCACGTCCTCGACACCGGAGGCACTTCGCTGCCGGGGTTCGCAGTCTCCGCACGCGCCCCCGCCCCTCTCCGGCAGCTCAGGCTTTCGTGGCGAACGTCCCTGTCACTAGAGCGACCTTCCCTAACCCGGCTCCCTCGGCCCCCTTACCTGCCGCTCGGAGGGGTCTGGCGCACCTCGGGGTCCAGCCCGCGTCCCCGTGGTCTCCGGGTGCCGCCCGCGCCTCCCCAGAGCCCCTCGCTGCCCTCCGACGCCCCCCCCACCGGAGGGTC
>NW_012267381.1:775947-800479 GCF_000151885.1 Dipodomys ordii
CCGCCCCCTCCGGGCCGGGCTAGGGAGGAGCACGAGCGCGGAGGGAGAGCGCGTGCGTGGGGGCGCGTGCGTGGTAGTGCTGCGCGCGCGTGGTGGTGCTGCGCGGGTGCGCGCGCCCCTGCCCCCTGCCCCTCCACACTTTGGGGGTGGGGAGCCGCTGGGAAGCGGGCGTGGGGATGAGTTCTCCTCGGCAGGGAGCGAAGCGGGCCCTGACGCCGGAGGGTATCTAAGCACGTCTCCTCAGCTCAGGGGAGCTTGGACTGGTGGGGTCGAGGGCTTTTGCTGGGGAGGCGGGATGGCAGCTCAATAGCTAACAAGGCCCTACGTAGCTAAGCCCCGCCTCCGGGGATGACGTCACTCTCGAGGTGGCGGCTGCTGTCACGTGTTCCCCCTCAGGGCCTGTCCTCCTGCGTTGATGGCCAGGGCAATCCTCTAGACTTACCCCCCACACTGGTCACCTCAGGCACATGCCATTCCTGGAGTCATCCAAGCCAACAAGTGTCATTCTTCCCCTGATTCTCAAATGTCATGTGTAAAGTGTCTTAAAATGCCACGGTTAGCAGTGACAGGAATTAGAATGGGAGGAGGGAGGTATAATGAACAGGGAGAGAGATGAAAACTCTTATCTAAAATAATTTCCAGAATTCATCAGCTATAGATGATGATGTAATGTTGTGATGCTGCTCCTGTCACTTCCAGGATACGTGGTTTTAACAGCTAGACAGCAAAGAAAAGTACCACACTAAAGCCTTGAAGAAGGATACTGTGTCATATCTTCCCTTCCATCCTCCAACTAGATCTTCTTCACTTTTATTCTTTATTTCCTTGCAATCATGAAACAACCATTGAAGTTTGCAAGATATTTAGTACAGAATTTTTCCTTGCTTTGAGATGATGCAAAGCAATCACTCTTGCATGTTCTGCCTGGCTAGTTTTCTCTGACATAAACTGAGATGACCTTTTGCAGTCATCTACTTCCTAATGAAAAGCCATGATTGGAAATAGATGCACAAATTATATCAATCAAGAAAGCTGTGTCTGTGGAGCTTCCAAGGTAGAGAGGTTGCTTGGTGTAATAACAGCCCATCTGAATCTACCCCGTTCTGCAGCAGTTCCTTCTGGTGTTTCTTTGATTTAAAAAAAATAGTATTAATTTTACAACAATACAAGAAGCCATGTCCAACAACTAAATTCTACAGTAATGCTTAAAAAGTCAGATCTAAAACTGTAGCTTTCTTTGTCTACAGCTGACACAGTGGGAGAATGATGGATAGATACATGGAATCTTTTGGTTATAATTCCAAGAAGTTAGATTAATCTAATTAAAATCTATCTACCTATAGCAATAGAGGGTAGGTAGTGGTTATTTAAGGGATTATTGATTCAGAAGAGGCCTTCTGGAAATATTAGGAATCTTATCCTAATTAATGGTTACAAGGGAATAGATAGATAGATAGATAGAGATTAGACCTATAGAAAATAATCTGTGTACTGTATCTCAGTTTTAACACAAAAAGAAACATTCTATTTCAGCACAATTTTATACACAATGAAACATCACAATATCATTGTCATTGGAGTTAGAAACCTTGGATTTGATTAATCCACCCAACATTTAACTAGCCATGTGACTCTGAATGAGTCTGAACCCTCTTTTCTTCATCTGGCTAATCCAGGTGATGATACATCTCAGGACTGTCATGACAATTAAATGAAATGGTGACAAGTAAACTGTTGGCAAATATTAAGCAGATCACACAGTATAAATAAAGTACTCAAGAAAAAGTACCTATTATTATGTTACTCCTTTTTGGGGGGGGGGCGTCCGGTCGTGGGGCCTGAACTCTGGGGCTGGGCACTGTCCCTCAGCTCTTCAGCTCAAGGCTAGCGCTCTACCACTTGAGCCACAGTGCTGTTAGGTTTTTAAAAAGAGGTAGCCAAGTAAGAACTGCACCACGCACATTGTATTCAGGTAAGGGGTAGATTTATTCAGTAGACCTGCTGGGACCAGGCAAGGATGGCCCTTCAAGTGGCTGGGAAAGGCCTGGGAAAGAGAGAGGAAAGAGAGAGAAAAGAGCTAGAAAAGAACAGAGAAGGGCTGGGAAGGTAGCTCAGTGGTAGAGCGCTTGCCTTGCATGCCTGAGGCCCTGGGTTCGATTCTTCAGCACCACATAAGCAAAAGAAAAAAGCCGGAAGTGGTGCTGTGGCTCAAGTGGTAGAGCGCTAGCCTTGAGCTGAAGAGCTGAGGGACAGCACCCAGCCCAGAGTTCAGGCCCCACAACTGGACCCAAAAGAAAAAAAAAGGAAAGAAAAGAGCAGAGAGAGAGTGCGTCTGGGCCTGGGCTAGGCCTTATCTAGGGTATGGGCGGAGAAGGTGTGACCTCATCAAATTCAGATGTGACCTCAGCGAATGCAGATGTGACCTCTTCCAGGTATCCCAGTTGCCTAGGTAACACAGGTACTGGGTGGAGACTTTGCTGGGAGGAGGATGGAGTCTGCTCACCATCCAGGAGAGGACCTTACAAGTGCCACTTCTGGCTTTTTTTCTTTTTGCTTATGTGGTGCTGAGGAATCGAACCCAGGGCCTCATGCATGCAAGGCAAGTGCTCTACCACTGAGCCACCTTCCCAGCCCCTATTATGTTATTCTTACACTTGAATTTACTTTTTTTTGTTCTCTTTTGGTCCTTTAAATTTATTTCTTTAAGGTACTTTGTATCTAAGCCTTTCCCTGTGAGTTTAACCAAGGCTAATAACATTTTTTTTCCCTTGGAGAACTAACAAAAGGCAGTCAGAGGTGTAATATGTTGCTTTTCAAACCAGGTCAGATGGTAGCACCTCGAAATTATGGTGCTCATTGTAAAACACCATGGAACATTGATATACTTAATTCTATTGCATGGACTTGACATAATTTTACATTTAGCTGTATTATGATTATGAGGATATCTATATATTTTAAAATAATGCATTTTAAGAAATATGTGTGTACTTTATAAAGTTGTTCACAACTTTTTCACAAGGCAGAAAATTTTAAAAATAATTCACAAAATAAAACCCTTTAAGCCCATTTTCCTGGAAAGTAGAAAGATACCATAGCTGTTCAAACTTTAGTAGTAGACTTCTTTATTGGATTTTCACATGGTAAGACCTGATTGTTGTGTTCCACATGGTTTCTTGCTTTGATAAGCCGCTCTGAGTCACTATCCTCATATTTCCAAAGATCATTAACCATTTCTTTTCTTCTTTCTTTCCCTCTTCCTTCTTCCTTTCTTTCTTTCTTCCTTCCTTTTTTACTTTCTTTCTTGTACTGCAGTTTTAATTCAAGGCCTCATGCTATCTAGGAAGCAGTTCTACCACTGAACCACAACTCTAGTGCTATTATTCAGAATTACTCTTTTGAAATAAGGGCTTACATCCTGCCTAGGTATACACTTGGACCACAATCCATCTTTTTTAAGCAATTTTGTCATTTAGTCATTGGTGGCATTACAGGCATATGCCTGTATTATTGAGATGAACTCTCCTGAACTTAACTACCCAGGCTGGCCTGGACCCATGATCCTCCAGATCTTAGCCTCCCATGTAGCTTAGGATGAGAGATACGTGTAACTATATCCATCTTTGGGTTTAAGAAAGGGTCTTGTGAACCTTTCTGCCAGGCTGGCTTCAAACCACAATCCTCCCTATCTCAGCCTCTCAAGTAATTAGGACTAGAAGTGTGAGTCACTGGCACCTAGATCTCATTCCTCATGTCTTTTAACTGATCCTTTTCATATCCTGTCTTCACAATGGGTACTGTTTCACTCTTTGATCATCCAACATACTTCTACTCAGCCACATAGTTCTATCTTCAAGCCTTGCACTTTACAACTATAGTCTAACTTTATAGAGGAAACAATATGTCCCCGACAGAGATGGGTTCCAGTAGGAACAGAGTAATACTGAAGAGAAAAGCTACCTCTGTCCTCACCCCCCCCCAACTTGATTTTCTTCTGTCACTAATACCTGAAATTCTGAGAGTGGGAATTGTTTTACCTATTAAAAATCCATTCCAGTTAACATATTTGACTTTGTAACATTAACTTTGAAATAAGATATGTTTCACATAAAAGGACCCTGTAATTACATGTCCATAAAGTACTTCAAACTTACCCTAGACCTCCCAATTTTTCAGTGCTGTGATTGGAGGGCGGGGCAGTCCTAGAGTTTCAACTCAGGACTTTGCACTTGCCAGATTAATGCTCTGCCACTTGAGGCTTCGACTCCACGTTTTGCTGGTTATTCTGGGGATGGAATCTAGCAAACTTTTCTACCTCAGCTGGCCTTGAACTATAAGCCTTCGGACCTTAGTTTCCTGAGTACCTAGGATTACAGACATAGCCTTTCATGCCCTCCAGATGGTCTTTCCAGATATGCCAATTTTGTTCAAACACTTATCTTTGCACACCGTCCCTAGGCACTTCTAAATCAATCCTACATATTCTCTCTCACTCTCTCTTTCTTTCTCTTTCAATCCTCATAACATCCTATATCCTATAAGTATGATTACCTAATTCTTTAGATGAGGGGCTCTGAAGTTAAGTAACTGATTCAAGTTCACACTAAATGATGGGTAGAGCCCACAGTCTAAACCCAGATATAAACTTCATACTCTATCTTTTATCCACAGGAGAATGCTATATAAAGTACAAAAAGAACACAGGTTGTGAGCCACCTTATTTTGATAGTATTAAGAAAAGTTGATGTAAATTAGATTTTCTCATGAACGATGCTTTTTCTTTTCCTGGTGGTATTAGAGTTTGAACTCAGGACCTTGTGTTTGCTACATAAACACTCCACAGCTTGAGCCATACCCTAACTCTTTTGCTTTTTTTATTTTTCAAATAGCGTTGAGTTTTACTTGAAATGACCTAGACTGTGGTCCTCCTATTTATGCTTACCACATAGCTGAGATGATAGGCTTGTGCCACTTCACCCATCTTTTTGTTAATTACAAAGGGAGCCTCACTAACCTTGTGCCCAGGCTGGCCTTGAAATTTGATCCTCCCACAAGGTAGAGACCTCCTGCATATCTAGGGTTATAGGCATGAGCTACCTTGCCCAGATCTCATTTACTATTTTTGATATCTCATTTCCTTTTGATCTCTGATTGATAATTCCTAATCCAATTGCTTGAACATTTTCCCCATCAACCTCCTCCTCAGCCTTTTGATGAATATTTAATAATTTCTAGACTAACAGTTAAAAACAATTCCACACAGAGGAGCTACTAGTTAAAGGAAATTTTAAGTAAATCCCTTCTTTCCAGAGTGAAAAAAATATATATAATATGACTAAGCAAACCATCATATATTTCCCACTGATGTTTATAAATGTTGGAAAAATATTTGTGCCTACTGTTTATGTATAGCTGTGACATATGCCATAGGACATTTATAATTGCTTTGAGGTAAGTCTTACCTGATAGCCCCTCATAATCTGTTTGAGAAACAAAATGCTCAAAATATTTAAATATTAAATACAGTATATGATATTGTCAATGTGAATAAAACAGTAAGTTCTGTCATATTTCACTAGGAGAGATAGACAAAGATGGCATAGGACTGCTTTTTAAAAGTAAGCAGATGGTAAGAAATGTACGCATTATCCTGCCCATGCAATTGTAACCCCTCTGTACAGTATGTTCACAAATAAAATAAAATAAAATTAAAAAAAAAAGTAAGCAGAATCAGGAAAGTCTATAGTTGGAAAGGTAGGGAAGGGAAGGTCCCTAGGACTCAAAGGTTAAGAGAAGAAATAAGAGGAGAAAGTATTAGAATAACCTCCTATGTCAACAGATGGACTTCTTTTGGAGATGAATTGGGGTGTGTGTGTGTGTGTGTGTGTGTGTGTGTGTGTGTGTGTGTGTCTGTGTGTGTGTCTGTGTGTCTGTGTACCCACACACTGGGGCTTGAACTCAAGGCTTGGTCACTGTCCATTATCTTTCACTCAGGGCTGACCCTCTACCACTTGAGTGACAGCTCCATGTCAGGCTTTTTGCCTATTAGTTGGGAGGTAAGAATTTCACAGACTTTCCTGCCTGGGCTGGCATTAAACTGCTACCTTCAGACTTCAGCCTCCTGAGTAGCTACAGTTGCAGGCATGAGCAGTGTCTGGTTTGAATTGCTTTTTTAATGATGACACAGATTTGTGTGAATTCCAAAATTGACATGTTGCAAGTCCAGAGAATGTACCCATAAACAAAAAGTATGGCTGAATCAAACTATTTGCTAATTGGTAAGAGGATGGGAAAGTGGAAGGACAGGACCTGACTGTAAAAGGTCTTTAAGCTCAGGAAAGGATACACATAGAATCTTTGAGCATAAGAATGGCAGGAAGACAGGGTTTTAAACATTCATCTTACAGGGTGGGTCTGAACAGGAAGGGACAAAGTGATAAGAGTATGATTAAGAAGATATTGCTGTTTAATGAGCTAAACAGGATGATAGCTGTCAGTCAACAACTGCAACAGTGGAAAAAGAAAGCAAGAGTTCTAACAATCACTACATGGGAAAAATAAATAGATTTTCTGAACATCTGAACACAGAGGTTAAAGAATGATGAGAAATCCTAATATAATGAGATGACAAGTCTGTTGTCCAGAAGACTTGGGGACCAGTGGCAGAAGCTGGAAAATCAGAAAGGTTTGTTTTGGAAGAGAGGAGCAAGATATACTTTTGACATATTTTTGAGCTTGTATAGTAGTTCTTTACTGGTTGGGGGGTTATACATCCTTTCCTTTGAGAATCTGATGGAACCAATCCCTCTTGAGAAGAAATAAAATGCATGTATACATACTCTACAATTTCTAATATATACATATGGATTTGATTGTCAGAGGCTTCTTGACCTAAGCTGAGTCAATCAGAACCTCTACTGGCATCTCTGACATTTAACTCTAAAGGATCATATCATTCTCTTCATAAGGAGTCAGACCTGTGTAAACTGCTAATAGATATATTTCCTACCACATGAGCTGAGAAGCAAAGGATGCTCAGTTGTAGAATTTGAAGAGAGTCTGACAGAAGAGAAAAAAATCTAGAGCGGTTAAATGCCTGGGCAGGTGGCTCTCACCTGAGCTATTCACAAAGATCAAAGTTCAAAGCCTTCCCAGGCAGACAAATCTAAGAGACTCATCTCCAATTAATCAGCAAAAACCTGGAAATGTAGGTACCCTTGAGCAAAAGAGTTAAGCAAGATCAAAGGCCCTGAATTGAAACCCAGTATTAGTACACACACCAAGGGGGGGAGGGGGAGGGAGAGGAGAGAAGAGGAGAGAGAAGGCAGGCAGGCAGGCAGGAAGGGAGGGAGGGAAGAAGGGAGGGAGGGAGAGAGGGAGGGAGGAAGAGATAAGTTTTAGGAGATGCCCTAGTTGTTTTTTTTTTTGTTTTTGTCTTTTTTTTTTTAACTGAAATTCCTTCATGTATAGGTTTGTTGGAGCCAAATTTCTTCTACCTATAGAAGAGTTCTAATTAATATACAGGTTGAAAATAGTCCTTGAAACCCATCCAAGGGTTCCATATAAGAAATCCTGCTTTAAAATGATGGAAAGTCATCCAAATAGAAATAGCAACTAACCAATAGAGTTTAGGTAAGAAAGAAAAGAAAATGAATACCCAAGTAGAGGAAATATGGCATAAGAGTCAAGAGCAAGGACTCTGGACTGGCTGCCCTCTAACCCTTCTTCAATGAAAAGTGTAATGTCAAGCAACTTATTTCACATTTCTTGATCCCAGCATACTAAATCCCCATGAATGGGGATTTTAAAACTATGCTCACTAAATTTTATGTTCTATGTATTTTACCACAATTTTAAAAATTGATTAAAGAAAAAATACCTCAATGTTATTAGACTGATGTTAAGATTAAATTAGTACATGTAGCTCATAGCCAAGTCTCTGGGTTATTACCATTGAAAGTAGCAAGCTCATGCTTAGGCATTTTGTATATGATATAGTATTTAATCTAATCCTCATAAAAACTTTGTAAGATTGGAATTGATATTCCTATTTTATTAGATGAAAACACAGGTTTGAAGCAAATCATCCCAGATCCTATGCCTGTAATCCCAGCTACTCAGGAGGCATAGATTAGGAGAATCACAGTTTGAGACCAGTCCAGACAAAAAGTTAGTAAAACTCTATCCTAGTCAATAAGTTAGGCATGGTGGTTCATGGCTGTAGGTAGGCTCATTGGGATCACAGTTTGAGGGTGGCCCCTGACAGACTTGGTGATTCTCTACTTGAAAAACAAAGAGAAAAAAAGGTTGAGCTCAAGTAGTAGAGTGACATCCTAGTAAACAGGAGTCCCTGAGTTCAACCCCTCTCACTGTAAAAACAAAAACAAAAAAAAAATAAATCAAATAAAAAGTATCCCCCCCCCAAAGGAAACTATATATCCCTACAACATAGAAAAGGAGAATCAAAGAGTAAAACACTAAGGAAAACAGTAATAGAATCAACCCCTCATTGCTTTGAGGGAATGGAATTGTCCTAGACTTTGAACTTGGCCTCCAAGAGTCCTGCAGTGGATACATTCCTAGCACAGAGATGGAAACATCTGGCTAACATAACTTGGTGTCTGTCATAGTTTGTTTCTGTTGCTAATCACATAATACCATGGGTTAGATGTTATAAAGAAAAGAGGTTTATTTTGGTTCACAGTTCTGTCTAAAGTCAAAAGGCTAATATAGTAATAGCCTTGTTTCTTGAAGCATCTCAAGAAAGCCCAGGCCATTACAGACAAGAAACAAGGGGCTTACATGTAACCTAGCCAAACTGATATTTATAGCAGATCCACGCTCTAGATAACCTATTAACCCATTAATCAAATTAATGCATTAATTCATTCATAAGGTGACAGAGCCCTACTCACTTAAAGGTCCCATTTAAGTCCTATCTCTTAATATCTCTTAAAGGGGATTAAATGTCAACATAAGTTGCTAAGGGAACAAAAATAATTTCAAACCATAGAAAATGTCATTAAATATTTAGATCATATAACCTGCTCTGAGTTTGTGCTTACTGGTTTAAACTCACAAAACTTTAATTTCTATGATAACATGTTCCTGGCTATATTGCTCACATTCAAAAATGTTCCTGGTACATATTTATAATATATCCTGAATAAATACTTGCCAATTTGAATTTTTTAATTACTTATTTGAAATACTCAAGTAGATTTGAAAAACAGAGACAGAAAACTGTTCATACCTCCACAGCATTTTAATCCATGTGGCACTTATTCCTCTTACAAAATCCAATGTACAATTAATTGACCTTCTGAAAATAAAAAAATTATTTCAGTTACCCTCAATAACCATTCTTGAGTCCAGTCAACTCTGTAGGGCAGGCTGGACTTTTCTAGATCTGTGAAAACCTAAGGACAAGACTTTACACATTTAAAAAAAAAGAGAGAAAAAAAACCTCCCTTAGCCCCTATTTTACTGACATGCCCTTGACAGCTTGAAACTGTGAGAACAAATTAATTTGTCAGTAAAAATCAGACATCAGACATCCTATCTTATGTGCTACATCCACTATTGAGTGTAGAACATGTTTATATGGGAGGAAAGGGACATTAGAAAAGCAAACTGAGAAGCAATGGGCAGGAAACACATATGTGGTTTACATTACTTTCGCTTGCTTCTACACAGTTTGAAGGTACTTTTTTTTTCTTTCTTTTTTATTGTGAAAATACTGTACAGAGGGGTTACAATTACTTGGGCAAGATAATGAGTACATTTTTTTATCAAGCATTGTAGCCTCCTCCTTTGTTTCCCCTTCCCATCCCTTCCCATTCTCCCCTGCCCCAGTTTGAAGGTACTTAGTATTGATAATGTTCATTGCATCAAAAGATATTTGTACTGAAAAAAAAGAATGAATAAAACTCCATTTTTAAATTTCCTACCCATTCTTGTTCAGTTTCTGTGGTTGATTGGTTGGTTGGTTGATTGGTTGGTTGGTTGGTTAAGACAGAATCTTATTATATAGTCTGAGGATGGCCTCAAACTCTTGGTCTTCCTCTTTCAGCCTTCTAAGTGCTGGGACTATAGGTATGTACCACCACAGCTAGCCACAGTAAATTTCTTACTAAATACATTCCTGGTCACATATACCTAAGTTGATTTTGCAGAAATTAAACACATAGCATGTAAGAGCAAGAATTTTCTTTCTATCCAATTCCAACTTACAACTGACCTTTATAATAAAAATCTTTCATATTATATTTCCTGTATGTATTATATGTTCTAATTTGTCTACATTCTAATCTATTTGGCTGAGCTAAAT
Organism: Dipodomys ordii; assembly: GCF_000151885.1. NCBI lineage: Eukaryota > Metazoa > Chordata > Mammalia > Rodentia > Heteromyidae > Dipodomys > Dipodomys ordii. Next base: position 786,278 of record NW_012267381.1, read on the forward strand.
AACAATTGCTTTGTATATAGCTAGAGGCACCATCTTTAGCTGGTGCGTGAAGTTTGGAAAACTATGGTTTTTATTACTTGTACCAGCATTTTAATTTTTCCATTTTCTATCCATATTTATGTGTGAGAAAATATAATAAAGTATCAAAAATTGCATAAAATACAAAAATAGTAATATCATTTAAAATAAACTCTTTAAATTTTTAAAAATTTGTTGTAAAGGTGATGAACAAGGGGGTTACAGTTACATAAGTAAGGTAATGAGTACCTCCTCCCTCATTTTCTACCATATACTGCTCCTTCCCCTCTACTAAGTTGTAAAGTTCATTCCAAACATAGTGTCTAGTGGGTATCATTGTTGCATTAGTTCATCTTTAGCCCCCTGTTCTGTGATTCCATTCCCCTCCATAGATCCAATAAGTTTATGTATAAGACAAAGGGTAAAGAAAACTAAAACAGAAAGAAAAAATAGAAAATTGCATACTGGACATAACAAGAACCTCTTGTTTCCAATTTAAAATAAATTATTTTTAAAATATACATTCTCTCCATGTAACCAGCCTGGTCTGGAACTTGCTTTGTAGCCTAGACTTCCCTCAAAGTCATGATCCTCTTGTCTCAACTCCAGAGTACTGGGATTACAGATGTATACCACCACACCCAGCTTCAGAAATAAACTCTTTAGTAGTGGGTTGTATCACTAGGAAGACCTTAAAATGTTCATTCATCAGCAGATGATATTAATATGATATACATGAGAAAGCAATTTAATGTATCAAAACAGCTGAGGAATAGCATTCTATAATGTAGAAATTTTAGTTAATCTAAAGTTGAAACCACAAACATGACGATCACTTGTTTTACCATCATAGCTGACACACTGCCCTCAAAGACAATACTAAAGAAATTACAACCCTGTCATCTTATGAGTATTATATCCAGATATAAAGATGATGATATTGACTTACTACTTATGAAACAAACTTGGAACTGATTCTCCAATAAGTTGTATGGATTTTAGTGAACATAACATATCTTTTCACTCAGAACCCGCAAGTAGTTACAAAGCAGTTAGTAAATATTAGGGGACAATCAGAAGCAAGAGGAGAGAATGGCCTCAGAGGCATGGCTTAGCACCACAGCCTTTATCAATTAGGACTAAGCAGAATGCAGTAGAGTTATGTCAGTTTGTTTTCTGTCTTGTAATGGAATATACTTAATTTCTTTTTAATCAAATAAAGCTTTGACCAAAAATAGATTTCATATATATATATATTTTTTTTTGGTCCGGTTGTGGGGCCTGAACTCAGGGGGCTGTCCCTCAGCTCTTCAGCTCAAGGCTAGCGCTCTACCACTTGAGCCACAGCGCCACTTCCGGCTTTTTTTCTTATGTGGTGCTGAGGAATCGAACCCAGGGCCTCTGGCTTGCAAGGCAAACGCTCTACCACTGAGCCACCTTCCCAGTCCCCCAAAATAGATTTCTTTTGAATAAAATACTTATAGCTTGGGCTTGGAAGGTGGCTCAGTGGTAGAGTGCTTGCCTTGCGTGCCAGAGGCCCTGGGTTTGATTCCTCAACACCACATAAGAAAAAAAGCTGGAAGTGGAGCTGTGGCTCAAGTGGTAGAGTGCTAGCCTTGAGCTGAAGAGCTGAGGGACAGCGCCCAGGCCCAGAGTTCAGGCCCCACAACCAGACCCAAAAATAAATAAATAAATAAAAGAATTATAGCTTACTTAGAGAGAGTTTAATTATTAAAAATAATGTGTAAAAGAGATGACAAGAAGGAAACTGAGATACAAAGTGAAACTTTTCCCATACATCTGAAATCCAAAGATCAGTTTCTTTAGGGTTAGTCAACCCAGCCTGACACACAATGTGAAAGAAACAAAGAGAATAAAGAACTGAGATTCAGTGAAGGAAAGGGAAAGGGGCGTTTTAATATGTTACCAGCCTAATCATTGTAATGAAACTTTATTTACATGGAACTTTGCTGTGTGACAATCTCAATCAGAATTATGGCAGAGAAGCAAGGAAATGAAGGAAGCAGAAAGAGATCTCTGCAGAAATGAAATAGTCCATATCCTAAACATCATGTCAGCCACTTCTGAACACTCATCCAGCTCTTGCTATTAATTTTTACTGGATTTGATTTTATGGGATTAGTCAATCTGATTTTGAAACTCATGGAGAAGTAGAAGCAGTACATGAGAAGAAGGAGGAGAAGCTACCACAGCAGACATGCAGGTAGCATAAGAAGAGAAAGCTTGATGTCTGTCAGCAGGGTGAAATTGGTAAAAATAAAGAAAAAAAACATAAACATTAATCTAACCATCAGAAAGCCTTGGGGAAGAAAAAATAATTTAAACCAATGCCTATATTATCCATAAGCAATTAAGAAGATCAAGTTTTATTCAATAGGAAGACACCCCCTGAGTTAGATAATGTGGAATATTATATAGATAGTTCTCTAAGGCACATAATAAAAAATTGAAAGTCTGGGAGATTTTAGATCCTGTTGGGAAATACAAAGAAGTCAAATGCTAATGACAATAATGTAAGGTCTGCCCTGGGCTGGCTTTGAACCACACTGCCATAAAACTCCTTTATTATTAACAATTAAAACAACAAGGAGATCAAATAGAAAGAAGTAGAGCTTACCTGCTCCTTATCAAGAATTGACCATCAAATATTCTGCAATGACAAAACTTGGTAGAGGTGATGAGAGTTTTAGCACAGATATAGTATTGATTTCTGGTGACCTTAACTATGTCTAAGTTAACTAAAGTTCACAAGAGATCTTCCTGGCCTACACTTGTTTCACCAGCATAACAACATAGCCAGCCTTTTCCAGGTCAGGCTGGGTAAGATTTACAAATCTAATATTATAGAAAGAATGTCACACAAGAGTCTTAGATTTGCAAATCCAAAGCAATCTTTCACCAGAAATCAGCTGTGTGTCATGGAGTCAAGCAGGAGTCCGGTCTACTTTACCATGGTGGAGGTAGTGATAAGGGTGTATCTTCCAGTTTGGAAGAGATGGACTGGATGTGTACTACATGTAAACTGGTTGGCACTGAACTACGAATCCAAACAGAGCTAACTTCAGGAATCTCAAACCATTTAAGCCAAATAACTGGCTTACAATGCCAGATAAAAAGTTTACACAGACATAGACATATACACATAGGTGTGCACGCACGCACACACACATACACACACTGTGTACATTAAATTTTATAGCACATAAAATTGAATAATGGCCATAGACTCTTGGAATTCCAGCAGTAAGATGACATTATTTTGCCCAATATTTTAAAACCATGTGGTCAGTGCTAGAATAGGCAACACCAAACAAAAAAGGCAAAACTCAAAACCCCAAATTTTTGACATCTTTGCTAACAAAGCACATTAGATGGTCAGGCCTCAGTTTCCAGGGCCTGTGAAAAGAGGCAGCAACTTGTTAGCAAGGCACGTTAGAATGAATGGGTGGAGGAGGAATAAGCTTGGTGGAAGGTTGAGGGTCAGATGAGGCCAAACCCTTAACCCACCATGTGGCCAAGATAGCGAACTCAAGATAGCAAATTTCTGAACAAGTTATGATGGTAAGAAAATTTGGTGGGGCTTTATTGAATAAGCAAGCAAGCAGACAAGCAGACAAAAAAGCAGAGTGTGGGTGCCCTTAAGGAAAGACAGAAAGAGAGAGAGAGAGGGAGAGAGAGAAATAAAAAGAGAGACAGACAGAGAGAGACAGAGACAGAGAGAGATTGAACTATAAGACAAGGAAAGTTACCTTTCTAGAGGAGATGGCAGGGAGGCAGAGGTGAAGGGCTTAGCGAGACAGAGCACAGGCAAAGAAAACCTGAACATGTGGAAACTCTGACATTTTTCAAACCTAGAGTGGCTACCTTGAGAGGGAACCTAGACCAGGGGTGGGGAAGGGGGTCCCTGGGACCCAGCCTGCTTCGCACTCTTCAGGGCACAGCCAAAGGTTAAAGAAGAGAGAAAGAGGGAGAGAGAAAGGGAGACTTAGGGAAAGTTGGACATGATTGGCAGAGAGAGCGCCAAGAAAGCCTGAAAGTAAACAGACTTCTGACCATTTACCATAGCAGTGGCAAAACTGTCTAAATCTGAAAATGGCATAAAAAATTAGGTGCTCTGGCTTTCCAGGAAGTGCAGGAGATATTTCAAAGGGGTTTCCCAGCTCGGGCATGACTCACATCACCCCATTAATAGCAAGTGAGAGAGTCAGTCTGGTGATTGAAGGAGAGCTGACCAGGCAGAAGCAGCATCTTGACTTCTCCCAAAGCCCTCTAGAGAGAAATGGCCAAGTCCTCCAAAACAAGCATTCTCAGCTCCAGAGGTGACCAGCCTTTTGGCTAAAGGCCATAGGAACTCTCTGATGTGTTTCCACATCTGGACAGAGACTGAACAACAGAGAACCAGTAGAGAGTAGTTTCACTCACCAGAGTAGAGAAGTGATGTGGACATGGATATGAAGGTCAGCAGTGGTACTGGTGAAAAATCTCACATGGTGTCTAGAGGCAGTTTGGTTCATAGAAAAGAGGTGGTCAGGAAATTCTAACAAATGAAGGCCATGAAGTAATTATATGAGGCCTTAAGTTGAAAGTTTTAAGGAGATAATGGCCTTTTATGGTCATTTTTGCATGGTTTCTAGTTCCAAGCAGATTCTCATTCTGTCAGTTGTATGACAATGATATTTGTTCATTCCCTATTTATTATTTTCTAATCATGTCTAAGGAGTGACTAAGTGACAGGAAGAATGTCTAAAAGATTAAACAAACATTTTTTTTTAAATGACAGGGTGGCTGCAATTCATCTGTGGTCAAACCCTAGCAACAACATGTGACTATCTGAAAAATAAAGCAAAAGGGCCTGAAGATGTGGCTGAAGTGGCAGAGCGCTTAACTAGCAAGGTTGAGGGCCTGAACTCAATCCCTGATACTATAATTTTAAAAAGTTAAATAACTGCAGTGGTTTGAATAAGTATATATGTGTATATTTATGCTTATAAATACATAGTAAGAATACACTAAACTGTCAACAAATGTCAACTCTAGAGAAGCCAAATGATACTATACTTTATCAGTTTTCCATAGTAGTTATGCTACACCTAAAATAAAAGAGCCTAAGTACAAAAAAAAAGCCAAAAACATGTACAGTACATTTTTTTTTCTGTTTCCCTCAAGTTGATTACAGTACTTGATGCTGGGAATTATCTTTAGTTAACCAGAAAATTCCTAGTCCAAATCCCACATATAAGGACTTGGCCTTCCAATGAATGGACTGTGCTCAGGTACAGTTTGTCACGAACTTAAAAGAGGATTGGGCAGCTTACTGAGCCACGCCCTACTTGCTGGGCCCCAGTCCAGAAGTGAATTCCCTTGCAGCTTTCCAAAAGGAGGTCAAACAAGTCCTCAGGGACTCTCAACAGAAAGAAGTTGCCAAAGGCTAAATTTGGCAGCAAAGTCAGAGCCTGGACTGGGATAAACTGTGCCAGCACTTTTCAGTTCTGCTTTCAAGGCCTTGATTAGAATAGGAAGGACTAGAGAGCTATTTCCAAGAGCAGTTTAGCTGCCCACGCCAGAATTCTGGGGAGAACCTCAAAATGTAAAATTCTCCTTTACCTCTCTCACTTTATTTTTTTTTTAACTTTCCTGTTTGAAACGTATTTAAGGTCAAACATGAGAGCTTACACCTAATCCAGCTACTTGGGCAGCAGAGATAGGGAGGATTATGGTTCAAAGCCAGCCCAGGCCCACCTCCCTCCCCCCAAAAAGTTGTCAAAACCCCAGCTGAACAACAACCAACAGCAATGGTGATGCACATCCATCAACTCAGTTATGTGGTAGGGAGTCTGGGCAAAAAAATATGAGACTCTATCTGAAAAGTTAACTGGAAATAAAAAGGGTTGGAGGTGTGGCTCAAGTAGTAGAGTAACTTCCTAGCAAGCATGAAGTCCTGAGTTAAACTCCAGTCCAGGAAAATAAAGACAAAACAAAATGATATTTAAATTTGTGTTCCTTTCCTTTGCTCAAAGCAGTGTATCCTAAAGACAATTCCTGCCTGCCTGATCAGATTCTAGTTTAACTTTGCTTGAGTCTTAAAAAAAAAAAAGATGGAATATTTTTCTTTATTCTCCCTCCTGTTACCCTAACTTTTTAGGAGGTTATACCTACCTTTTGGCATAACTGGTCAGGTTTGTGTTTAAGTTAGATTTTTTTTTTGCCCCTTTTGGTCTTCTTTCCTCATAAAATGTTTTTTTGGATTGTAATTCATCCTAAAATCCATCATTGAAAGTAAAGAATTCAGTCAGGCATTGGTGGCTCAAGCCTGTAATCCTAGCTACTCAGGATGCTAAGATCTGAGCTTCACGGTTCAAAGCCAGCCTGGGCAGGAAAGTCTGTGAGATTCTTATCTACTACCACCAGAAAAATGGTAGTGTGTTTCAAAGTGGTAGTAGAGCGAATGGAGTTCAAAAACAGTGCCCAGGTTCTAAGTTCATGCCCCACAACCAACAAAAAAGTATAAAGTTCAGTGGTCTTTAGCATATTCAGAGTTGTAAAAACAACCACCACAATACATTTGAGAACGTTCTTCATCACCCCCAAAAGAAGCCCTTTTCTCATTAGCAGTCACTCTCCATTTCGCCTTAAACGTTAAGCCTCTGCAACCAGATATCTACATGTTTGCCTACTCTCAACATTTAATAGAAATAAAATGATTCAAGATGTGATCTTTTGTGTATGGCTTCTTTCACTTAGCTTATTGTTTTGTTTTGTTTTTGGGGTGTGTGTGTGTGTTTGATCCCATGTTGCAACATGAATCAGTGGTATTCTTAATGACAGAGTAATATTCAATAGAAGAACTATATGTCTCAAAAAATATATATTCCAGTTCATTCTTGTATCAGTTGATGGGTATTTGAGTTGTTTCTATTTAGGAGTTACTTATGCATGAAGCTGCTGTTAACATTTGAGTGGAAGGTTTTATGTGGACATACATTTCCAATTTTCTTGGTTGTATACTTAAAATCAGCAGGTCATATGGGATGTAAGGTTTTGAGGAATGGCCAAATTACTTTCCAAAACATCTATACCATTTTACATTCCCATCATCAATGTATGCTAGTTGCGGCTTCTCTCCTCACCAACACTGGTGGTGTCTGACCTTTTGATCCCAGCTGTCCTATTATAGGATGTAAAGTGATAGGTTCTTCTGATTTCGATTGACATTTCCTTAACGACTAACTGCATTGAAATTGGACATTTGTATATTTGATTCTTTTGATGTTATAATAAGTGAAATTTTCCTTAATTTCATTTTCAAACTGTTCATAGCTAGTGTATAGAAATGCATCTTGAGTTTGTATCTTCCTGCCTTACGTAACTGGTTAGCTTCATAGTTATTTTTGTGGTTTTAGAGTCTGGTCAACTTGAATAAGTGTGGAAAAGATTGCTCAGTTAGGACTGCCCTGAGCTGCCCCTGACCAAGCAGGTCCTTTCTTCCCTCTTAATTACTGACTTTGCATTTTCTCCAGGAATGAAGACTTTAGCACATTCCTTTTGCCTGCCCCTAATTGGCCATCTTCTAATCTATGGCAGGTGTTTCTCTGGCTACTAAAACTATGTAATTGAAGTTCTAACCACAAACATATAAGCTAGTAATAGTGACTTTTCCATGGGACAGTGATGACAATGGGTTCCTTATCAGCCACATCTTCATAAATCTGATTTTATGCATCTGTTCATTTATTTCAAGTTCTCTTAAGAAATGTAGATTTTATGCTGGGCATGGTGATGCACCCTCTGTAATTTCAGTACTTGGGGAGCTGAGGCAGCAGGATCAAAAATTTGAGGCCAAAAGAAAAATTTGAGGCCAGTCGAGGTTAAATCACAAGCTCTTGTCTCAATCAATCAATCAATCAAGGTTTTAATGTTAGTGTCACTATGCTATTGTTTTTGTCATTGTTGTCAACAGGTGCTGTCTTGGCATATATAAACAACACAAATTCATTTCTTATAGTCCTGAAGGCTTAGAAGTCCAATATGAAGGTGCTAGCAAATTCCACATCTAGTAAGAGACAGCACCTTCTCCCAGTTTCCACATAGGGGAAGTAGTGTAAGAGTCCCCCTGGGACTGTTGTTGCTGCTGTTGTTGTTTTTGTTAGCAAAAATATGTACAAACAATGGATTTCATTGTATGTTGTTTTGTGTGTGTGTGTGTGTGTGTGTGTGTGTGTGTGTGTGTATTTTGATCATATTCACTCTAGCCCCTCTTGGCCCATGTCCTTCTCTGGCTCCTTTCCTCTTCCCACATAGTCTACCTTCTGCTTTTTTGCTTTTTACCCCCTCTCTTTTTCTTTTTAACATGTAAATTTCTCATGATAGAAAATATGTGACATTTGTCTTTCTAGGTCTGGCTTATTTTGCTTAACATGACGATCTTCTCTGGGATTTTTATTTTTAAATAAAGGCATTAATCCCATTCATAAAGGCTCTGCCTTCACAAATTAATCACCTCTGAAAGGCCCTAAGTACTAATACCAGGCCCCTGTGAAGAAGTATTTTAACATTTGAATAGGATGGATGTTCTCTTTGGGATGACCCAGGTTAAATTCTATTTTTAAAAAAATTGCTATTCCTTTCTCAGAAAAGAGTGGCACACAAATATTCAGGCCATATTTCATACTGGTTAGAAAGTGAGCTAGTGATAGTCTAAGAACATAGTACCACATTGTCATCTCCTAAGCCAAAGATTACTTTTGTTATAATTTCTACTACAAAATAATATTTTCAATCACTTACCATCTAACTGAAGTATGATACATCCAGCAAAAATAAAGGAATGCATTATATGAAATAATCTCCAATATACGCTTATTTTGTAAAAAAGCAAATTACAGAAGTCTCTACCATATTATTTCCTTATTGCTATTACAACAAACTAGCACAAATTTAGTGGCTTAAAGCAACACAGATTTATGATCTCATAATTCTACAGATCATAACCCCGTGTGGGTCTCACCAAGCTGAAATCAAGGTATCAGCAGGACTGTTTCTTTCTGGAAACATCCTTGCTTATTTGAATGATGACATGACTCAGTTCCATTTGGTTGTAGGTTTAAAATCTCTCTTTCAGCTCCTTGCAGCCTCTCTTTGATCCTTGTCTATATTTTCTTATTTGATGCAAACAAGCATCGGATTTTCTCACTGACATCTTTCTGACACTTCTATCTACACAGGTGGGAAAGCTTCTCTACCTTTAAGGATCAGTGTGATTATATTTGCCTACCTGGATAATCTATGCAAGGAAAGGATGAGAATGGAGAATGCTAGTGGGTCACAGCATCCTTTTGTAGATATTGAAGCATTATAGAATTATATCGTGATAATGGTTGGACAACATGGATATACTAAAAACTACTGAAGATCTAAAAAATATACTGCAATACTAAAATGATAGCTTTTAGGTGAATTATGTTTCCATTTTTAAGCATAAAATCATTTTTAAAAGTATAAGCTGAGCCAGGTGATAGTGGCTCATGCCTGAAGTTCTAGCTTCCCAGGAGGCTGAGATCTGAGGATTACAGTTTGAAGCCAGCCCAGGCAGAAAAGGCTCTGTGAGACTTTATCTCCAATTAACCACCAAAAAGCCAGAAGTGGACTCAAGTGGACTCAAGAACTGTGACTCAAGTGGTAGAGCACTAGCCTTGAGCACAAAAGTTTAGGGACAGTACCCAGGTCCTGAATTTAAGTCCCAGGACATTGTCCCCCTTCCCCCCCCCACTCTGCTGCCACCACACAAACACACAAAGTATAAGCTGATCCACTTACGTTCAAACCTGATGCTACCATTTTATTTTCAGTTTTTGTTGGGACTCCTAGATACTGAGATGCAAAGATGAAAAAATTTTGTCTTTACCTTTCAATAGTCCAGTGTCTAAAAGGGAGGTCATCATATAAGCACTTCATTTTAATTGAATTTGATCAAGACTAAGCTAGAGGCATAGTCTGGGCTTCATTGTGGAGGCTATAGAACTGCTGAAAGCTTCTCAATTGGGGATTGACAAAATCAGTTTATGTTTTAGTCAAATCATCCTGGTGGCTATGCACAGACTGGTGTGTAAGGCCATATAGTATCAGAGATCAGTTGAAAGATAGCTGTAACAGTTTGGGTGAGAATAATAGAAGCAAATAAAAAGCAGTGATGGTAAGAATGAAGATAATTTCAGATTCAATAAATATTGGTGTGATGTAGAATGAGGGCAAGGGAAAAGTGTGCAATGATTCGTAGTTTACTGACTTGGATCATTGGGTACAGATAATGTTATCATTAACTGGGAGAAGAAATATAACAAGAAGTTTGTAGGCTGAAATAGTGAGCTCACTTTTGAACAACACTTAGATAGAAGGCAACTAGAAAAATGAGGCAGAACATGTGTTCAGCAAGCAATTCAACTTTGATCTAGCCATTTAACCTCTCTGTACTATAGTTTCTTGTTTTGTAAAATGGTAGCATTGTAATGTGGACTCTGTGTGTGTGTGTGTGTGTGTGTGTGTGTGTGTGTGTGTGTTTTGATTAGGGGTATTCGCCCAATTGGCTTTGGGAAAATGGCAGACTGTATTAACTGTTTACTAAACATGCTCCTAGCTCTTTGCAAAGAAGGAATAATTTAACTTAATCTAAATCCATGAAAATACAGATTTACCAGAAAGATCAGATATAGGGTGATAATTTACTGCCCCAAAAGACTCTGTGAAAAATTCTTTTAATTAGGCACTCTTTCTAGTGAGTATAAACCAATTTACTGTAGAGAAATGACATAAATTTAGAAAATAATGAAGGCTAACTTTGATGTGCATTAAACTTTTCACAAGTATTACCTTTTTTTATCCTCACATTAATCCTACCATGGTAGATAATATTCACATCATCATTTTATAAGTAAACAGATTTAGAGAGGTTAAATAATATAAGCAAGACAATTAATTTAGTAGGCTCTGAGGTCAGAACTCAAACTCAGTTATCTCTTATTCTAAAATACAGATTCATAACAAAGAACTTTATTTCATATAAAGCTATATTCTCTTATTATATACATAAAGCCATATTTATATGGATAGTTAGATCAAGATAAATGATCAAAATAAAAATCCATTTGTGATTTATGTGAAAATTATTGACTCTTTGCTATTGCTATCATATCCTATTCCTATCTAGCATTTCCAGTTCATTTACAAATTCATTCTCTGATCTTGTATGAGATTCCATCATTTCCATCTATCTCTCCTTTCTCTCATCACATTGTTTTAGTCAGTATGCAGATTGGACATATTCAATAAACAAGGAAGGCATTGGCTGGAAATAGCAATGGTGGTGTCTCTAAAAAAGCCTTTTCTCAGCCTCATTCCTGACCTGATTTCTGAAGCCAGGATTACTGAATTTATCATTGCTCAGCCCCATGGTGCAACAGAAAATTTTATGTAAGACAAAGAGAGACTGAAGCAAATGTACAATGAGATGGACTGATGGTGCCAGAGGAATCTATTGAGTGGGATGGTGAAGTGAAGAGTCATTTATTTGTTCTTTATAAAAGTATGGCTGTGTTTTTTCCAAAAAGTGTAGTTGAAGCCAGTTGAGTAGGGGCATCTCTACATAAGAGAATGGACTCACAAATGTACTGAATATATTTGAATGAGGGCCTTTCAGATCTTCTCAGACCCATGCAGATTTCATAAGCAAGAAATATGTCCTATCCATAGTTATTTATTTGAATTGGGATCAAAAGTTTGGGGCCGAACCATGCCAAAAGAACAGAACTTTAAATTGATTTCGCATGCAGATATTTCTTTTTGAATTGTTGGACTGAATTTATTTTTTCATGGTGGGAAGGCACCTCCAATAATCAAGTTGCATTGTATTCAGGATCTAATTTCCCAAATGTCAGCATGCAATACATTTCAAAAGTAATTCACTTTGCAATGTGTTTTTCCCATTACACTCATATGGCAGAAATTATTGCAAATAGTAGCCTAGGAAGCTGAGATCATCATTATATCAACTAAAGAGTCTGACTGGGTCATTGACAGTAAAGGTTATTTCTACTGAAAAGAGAAAGAGAATTCCACACTATTTCAAAATTAAATGTATTTGTTATCTTCTACTAAATGTCTCTAGCTATACACAATACCTTGATTCCTGTTTATAGTTACTTGAATATGACTTACCATTAGTTCTGTGTTTTGTGTGTACTTCTCCCTGGTTAGAAAAACCTGTGCACCTTCTTTTTCACATATTTGAAGATTGTACACCTTCAAAATCAGATCTTACTTGTTCTCAGATGCTTTCCCTAATCTGAACATGGTGTGACTATTGTAATCACAGCAATTGAGAGACTGAGGCAAGATAATTGCAAGTTTATGTCTAGCCTGTGCTACATAGCAAGACCCTGTTTTAAAAAAAGAAATAAGGTCTGGGAATGTGGCGTAGGGGTAGAGTGCTTGCCTAACATGCATGTAGTCCTGGGTTCGATTCCTCAGTACCACATACACAGAAAAAGCCAGACATGGTTTCATGGCTCAAGTGGTAGAGTGCTAGCCTTGAGCAAAAGAAGCTCAGGGACTCAGGGACAATACTGAAGCCCTGAGTTCAAGCCCCAGGACTGGCAGAGAGAGAGAGAGAAAGAGAGAGAGAGAGAGAGAGAGAGAGAGAGATGCCTTTCCTAATAACCACATCCCAAGTATGATTTTTTTAGAGTCCTCATCTATTGTAGCTATAGCCTATACTGTGCTATATTCTCTTGTTATTTCTAAAAAGTTTCTTTAGATTTCATCTCAGGTTCCTGTGTGTATGTGTATGGTAGGCTCCAATTAGATTTTTACATTCTCTGGAGCTCAATGGCTGTGCCTTCTATTTTTTTAGCATCCAAGAACAGTAAAGTGCCTCACATCAGAATGACATAAATGCCATACCTATGGATAAACTTTGACCAGCCCTATGCATTTGATGGTGATACCAAGAAAGATTTTATTAACCAAGCATCAAATGAATTTCAAAAGGTTAAAGATGATATGTGAATATCCAATCTGTCCCTGGTGGATCTGTCAACTCAGAACCTATTAAAGCTTTTCTTGTCTATATTTATAGTAGCTGTCTTCATCAAATCTCAGGACAACAATTTATTACCTAATGGTTGGAAGATTCTGTCCTAAGAAACAGTAAGGTCAGCCATTCATTACCAATTCATTCTTCAGCAAATTTAATTTCTCTGTGGTGTGTGTGTGTGTGTGCATGTGTGTGTGTGTGTGTGTGTGTGTGTGTGTGTGTGTGTGCTGGTACTGGGGCTTGACTCAACACAGCTTTTTCTCTCACTTGGCTCTGGCTGGTGTTCTGCCACTTGAACCACACCTCTACTTCCAGCTTTTTGCTAGTTAATTGGAGAAAAGAGTCTAATGGTCTTCTCTGTCTGGCATGACTTCAAACCTCGATCCTCAGATCTTCACCTCCAGAGTAGCTAGGATCACAAGTATGAGATACCGGTACCTGCAATTTTAATTATTTGATAAATAATTTGTTGAACATACACTACATGGATAACTTACAGGAGATACTAAAAAGATATCAGATATACATTTTGAGAAATGAAGATACACAAAGTGAAATAAAAACAAAAAAGAGAATAAAAATTTGTTTCAGTGAGCCAGTGAGCCACGTCTGAGAGGGGTGGGAGAAAATACATAAATGAAGTTGTGACCAGTGGACTATTCCTGAAGGGATTATAATGTCAATTTTTCCTCAATGATGTTGAAAGGACAGACAAAGGTAGAGAATTAAGAATGTACATGCTGTGCTGGGTTGATATTCAGTCCAGTTGTATGAATGAATACATGAAGAGTCCTTTAAATACTATATCAATATTGTTGTTTCTAACAACCAATTTTAATTTGGATGTTTCTTTTCTGGTACTCATTCCTTCCTGAATTTCTTGTCTGTCTTCTAGCTGCTATGCTTTTTACTTGCATCTGAAGAATTTTTTTGGGGGGGGTCCGGTCGTGGGGCCTGAACTCTGGGTCTGGGCGCTGTTCCTCAGCTCTTCAGCTCAAGGCTAGCGCTCTACCACTTGAGCCACAGTGCCACTTCCGGCTTTTTCTGCTTATGTGGTGCTGAGGAATCGAACCCAGGGC
>NW_012267381.1:800779-820786 GCF_000151885.1 Dipodomys ordii
CTTCCGGCTTTTTCTGCTTATGTGGTGCTGAGGAATCGAACCCAGGGCCTCAGGCATGCAAGGCAAGCACTCTACCACTGAGCCACCTTCCCAGCCCCAAGAATTTATTTTTTTAAATAAGTTTTTTTATTGTAAAAATAGTGTACAGAGGGGTTATAGTTACACGAGTAAGGTAATCAGTACATGTCCTATCGAGCATTGTTACCTCCTCCTTTGTTTTTCCCCTACCATTCCTTCCCTTCCCATGAAGAATTTATTAATTGCATCTTTTAATGTGTATTGGCTGACAGTACTCTTTGTGGAAATGTTTCTAATTTACCTTTATTTTTGAGGGTATAGATTTCCCCTCTATTTGCACTTTTATTTTTGCTGCATATTGTTTCACATAATTTAAAGATGCTCCATTATCTTCTGATTTCCATCAATTCTGTTGAAAAAGTTAGCTGTCAATCTTTACTGTTGCTTATCTGAGGATAATATGCCTTTCTTTAAAAATTCTGGCTAATTTAAAATTTTTAAAATATTTTCATCTCATTTTCAGTGGTTTGACTGGAAGTAGTTTTCTTTGAATTTATTCCATGTCAGATTTCATAGAGCTACTTGACTTTGTGACTTAATGATTTCTGTCAGCTTCAGTAAATTCTTGAACAGTGTCTCTTCAAATATGGCTCCTCTTAACACATTCCTTGTCTCCACTCCTTCTAGGAACCCCCAACAATCATATAAGATTTTCATTAAATCGCCTGTGTCTCTTACACTGTTTCCTCTATTATCTACTTTTTCACTGTTTCAATTTAGACATTTTCTGCTGACTTATGTTCCAGTTCATTAATATCTTCTTCTGGGCTTCAGTTGATATATTTTTCCTCCCTAGAATTCATGATTAATTTTTAATTGTCTCGATTCTCTGGTGAAATTCTCCATCTTTCCATCTATTTTTTAGACATGTTAGTCATAGCTACTTAAAAACTCGGTAGCTAACAACAATATATAGCATCAAAGCCAAAAGAAGACAGACTTTCAACAAAGACATGATGATTCTTCTTGCTACAGGTAAAGAATAATAACTGTCATAACAAGGGAACTTGAGAATTTTTTTTATTAGTCATGGGGCTTGAACTCTGGGCCTGGGAGCTGTCCCTGAGCTCTTCTGCTCAAAGTGAGTGCTCTACTGCTTGAGCCATGGCACCACTTCTGGTTTTCTGGTGGTTAATTGGAGATAAGAGCCTAACAGTTTTTTCCTGCCCGGGCTAGCTTTGAACAACAATCCTCAGATCTCAGCCTCCTGAGTAGCTAGGATTACATGCATGAGCCATTGGTGCCCGACAGAAATTACATTTTTAAAGCAAAGCATACTCATTATATTCAAACAGAGATTGTTCAAATTATTTGTTATGACTTTCAAATTTTTAGCAGTAGTGTCTGTAGGTGGCCTCAACATTTGCTGAATAAACAATATATGATTTTTTAAGTGAAGCAAAAAGTTTGAAGTGTTAGTCATTTGTAGCTTTATTTTCATGACCTCTTTAGTCTCTTAAATTTTCAGTCACTTCCTGACATTATTGAATTTCACTCTCCTGCAGTGACATAGACTTCAGGTACATCATCTTTATCTAGGTACAGCTAACTTGTCTTTAAAAGCTCATTTACCTGAGTTCTTCTTCTTTGATAGGTCCTGAACTCCAAACCTTCTCTTTTCATGATCAAATCACTGATATTCCTGGCTCAGTTTTTTAAAAATTTATAGTAAAGATGATGTGGGTTACAGGTACGTAAGTAAGGAATACAATTTTTGTTGAACATTGTTACCCTCTCCCTCATTTTCTGTTGCTTTTCCTCCCTCCCAACACCCCTCCCTGCCAACTTGTTTAGTTTCTGGCTCAGTTTGTTTGCCTCTTTGTAGCTACTTTTCTATTTTCTTGGTGTCTATCCATACACATGTGCATTTGTCAAATGCCTAAAGGCATGTGCCATTATAAAGTCAGGTTCACTCTTCTGCCCCCTCTTCTTGACAATTCTATGATCCTGAACTTCTGGCTGTCTTGATTACTTTCTAATGTCTTAAAAAAGCCTGGTAGTTTTGTGTTCTAATTGGGTTTTTATAGCTGTTCCCAACAAAAGAGTCATAACCATAGTTTCACTGGAAATGAAACTATGAATTTGGAATAGTAAAAACTTAGTTCCCTTAATTTTAAAAATCCATTTTTATATGTTGATAAGCTACTTCTAAAATTTGGATAGAAAGATAAAGAAACTAGAAAGTTGAAATAGTCCAGTTTTGAAAAAAAATTGGATTATTTATACTGCCTGTTCTGAATATCTAATATAAAGCTAAATATTCAACATAGTATTGTACGAGTGAAAGGATGGACAACTAGATCTATTGAACAAAATTAAAAGTCCAGAAATAGACCTATACACGTGTTCAACTGACTTTTGACGAATGTACAAAAATAATCCAATGGAGAAAGGGATAAAGAACTCTAAAGACTTAACAGTAAGAGAAACCCAAACTTGCTTCAAAAATAGGCAAACAGACAGGCACCCATTGTTCACACCTATAATCCTAGTTCCTCAGGAGGCTGAGATCTGAGGATGGCAGTTCAAAGCCAATCTGGGCAGGAAAGTCCATGACACTCATCTCCAATAAACTACCAAAAAATGGAAAAGGAAAAGGAAAGAAAAAAGCCAGAAAGTAGAGCAGTGGCTCAAGTGGTAGAGCTCTATCCTTGAACAAAAAAGCTCGGGTGCAGCACCCTGGTCCTGAGTTCAAGCCTCAAGACTGGTACACACATAAAAATAGGCAAATATTGGAATTGACACTTTACCAAAGAAGGTATCCAGAGAACAAATGATCATCCTTTCCCAAGGTGTGAAAATTAAAACTATAGTAACATACCACTACATATCTATTAGAATAGCCTTAAAAATGATGATAGCTGAGTGCTGGTGGTTCATGCTTGTAATTCTAGCTACTCAGCAGGCTAAGATTGGAGAAGCTTGGTTCCAAAGCCAACCCAGAAAGGAAAGTCTGTGAGACAGAAAAGTGGAAGTAGAAATGTGGCTCAAGTGATGGAACATCAGCGTCGAGTGAAAAAGCCATGCAGGAATGCAAGGCTTTGAGTTCAAGCCCCAGTTCTGGCACATTACACACATCCACACACACACACACACACACACCACAATGATGATACCATGTGTTAGAGAAGAAGAAGGAAAGCAGAACTCTCACACACAGTCTGTTAGAATGTAAAATGGGCTGACCACTTTGGAATATAAACTAACAGTTTCTTAAAAAGTAACACATATGAGCCAGCAATTTTTTTTTTTTTTGGTCTGTTGTGGGGCTTGAACTCCGGGCTTGGGCGCTATCCCTCAGCTCTTCAGCTCAAGGCGGGCGCTCTACCGCTTGAGCCACAGTGTCACTTCTGGTTTTCTAGTGGTTTATTGGAGATAAGAGTCTAAGAGACTTTCCTTGCAGGATTGGCTTTGAACCATGATCCTCAGATCTCAGCCTCCTCAGTGGCTAGGATTAGAGGCGTGAGCCACCGGTGCCCAGCTCTGAGCCAGCAATTCTATTCCTAGGTATTTATTCAAGAAAAATGAAATCTTAATTTCACACAGAAAATACCTGTACAGAAATATTATGGAAGTTTTCATAATTGAAAACAGAACCTTCAGAAACAACTTAAATGTCCTTCTGGTAAATGGACAAACAACTATGGTGAATCTACACACAAAAAAATACTATGCAATAAAAAGGAACGTATAGATGACTCTCAAAGCATGACGCTAAGTTGAAGAAATCAAGCTTAAAAGGCTACATACTGTGTGGTTTCAATTTGTGTGATAGTCCAGAAAAGCAAAAATACAGAAACAGAAAATGGCATAGTGAGTGCGTGCTGGGATTTTGAGTAGGGTGGGGAAGTTGACTAAAAAGGAACATAAAGAAATATTTTGGGAGATGGAATTGCTCTATGTGTTGGTTGTAATAGGAGAATAGTACTATATTTTTAGAAATTCAAAATTGTACATCAAAAGAATTTTTTGCTCATAAATTGTGAAAATGGGAATAAAATAATGAAAGCTGAATCTTTTCAAGAACTTTCTAGTGTGAAACAAAGCAAATACATACAGAATTATATAAAATATATAATCAAATGGATATAAGGTAAATATCCTTAAAACACTATTCAGATAAAAATATGGAACTTCAAGGGTGGAAGTGAAGGAGATGTAAGATAGAGTAATATGTGCTTAGCATGTACAGGCCCCAGAGAAAATGAAAGAAAGAACAAATGAGAAATGAAACTCTATGCTTTTTTTTTTTTAAGTACAAGACCAGGACTCAAAACTTGGTACCTGACACTTTCTCTCCTTGTCTAGCACACTACCAACTGAACCACACCTCTAACCCTGAGAAATGAAACTCTAACTCCCCTTCTATTTGTCCAACTGGAATCACAGGTCCCTCCCTTCTACCTTAAGTAACCATTATCCTAGCAATAACAACTTTCTTGTACATTGATGATTTTATCATTCTGATGTTCATCCCTGGACATTATAAATGTGTCTTTTTTTCCCCAAAAAATTCTAGAGAGGGAATCAGGGAAAAACATACAACAGTGGGACCCATCAGCTGCACTGGACATTGATCAAAACAAACTAAGTAATTCAATGGTAGTGATGGGAGGGAAGGAATGAGTGGGAAAGAGGGAACAGCTGACGCTATGCAAAAGGAAAGAAATGTACAGATAACCCAATGTGGAAGAAATAACTGTATTGTCAAAGCTCATAGAACTCATAAACTTTATAGACCACGATAGACAATTTGCCCCATGAAAGTTAGAGTGTGTTTGTGACTTTAACTAAGCATCACTATCCCACAATACTGTGAAATTTATGAAATTATGTAATTGCTTAATCACAATAAAGAATTTGCAAAAAAATATTCACAATAGGGCTGGGAAGGTGGCTCAGTGGTAGAGCACTTGCTTGCATGCATGAGACCCTGGGTTCGATTCCTCAGCACCACATAAGCAAAAAGAAAAAAACCGGAAGTGGCGCTGTGGCTCAAGTGGTAGAGAGCTAGCCTTGAGCTGAAGAGCTGAAGGACAGCACCCAGGCCCAGAGCTCAGGCCCCATGACTGGACCAAAAAAAAAAAATTGACAATAAAAAAAGAAATGTACCGATTACCTTACTTATGTAACTGAACTCCCCTTGTACATCACCTTAACAATAAAAATTAAAATGAAAAAAAATTGTTCTAGAGCTGGCCCTGGTGGCACATGACTACAATTCTAATACTTAAGAAGTTGAATTTGTGGAGGGGAAGGGAAAAAACAAATCGTTTAAATAGGGATACAGGTGGACCCATTGCAACACTGAGATGTACAAATCATTATGTCAAAAAACGAACTTTACAACTTTGGGGGAGGAGATGGGAATGGATGAGAAGGGGAAACAAAGGAGGAGGCAACAATGCTGGATAAGAAATGTACTCATTATCTTGCCCACAATAAAAAAAAAAGAAGTTGAAACAGATGGTTCTTGAGCTCAAGGTCAGTCTAAACCTCAGAACACCTTGTCTAAAAAATAATTGATCAATCTATGTATGTATGTATCTGTGTTGCATTCCCATTTTAATTTATTTAAAAATTTCTATTTTTCTATTTAAAATTTCTCTATTTTTCTATTCCTTACAATTTACTAGGCTCAGTTTACTGACTGCACATCTGAGGCTTACTTTGTTTCTCTGTTCTCTATATTTCCTAAAATTTGACTGCTGGATCCAAAGATTGGTTCTCTCCCTTTCCAAAATATTTGCCAAAACTATAGGTGTCACGTGGTTTTTGGTATCTCTCATACTGGTATTGTGAAGGGATTGGTATCTGACAAGAATAACAAAAAGCTTATGATGTATGTCTGATGATTTATCTTTTCATATTAGCAGCTGTTTAGCATTTATATCTTTCAATTCGTTGAGGTTACAAAATGCTGACATTCTGCGTTCTTTTCATTTTTTTTTAGTTGCAAAACTGTTATAAAGAGACACTTCTCATCTCTATTATTTGGTTACCTACTGACACCTTTCACATAAGGAAGGCAGGGTATATGTGAGATTTTTGTTTCCTCTGTATTTACCAGACTTCAAGATAATTAATTAAGCCAGGCGTAGTGGCTCATGTTTGCAATCTGTTGTCTATAGGTAGAAACAGGAGGCTTGAGGTTCAAGGTCATTCCTGGCAAAGTTAGTATGAGACTCTATATAAAAAAAAAAACTAAAACCAAATTTAGGGGTATGGCTCAAATGGTAGAGTGCTTGTGGTCCTGAGTTCAACACCTATGACAAGGAAGGGGGTGGGGAGGATATTTGTTCCTTCTTCATTTTCTGAAGGGTAAGCATTTGCTTTTCTTGGAAATCTCATTCTGAACTTATGAGTTCAAACACATTTGATAGCTTCTAACTTATTGGAATTATAATTATTTATAATTAATCAATGTTTAGCCAGTGGTCCCCTCTACTTCTGATAAAATTCTGATAGGCTTTGGTAATTTCCTTACTACCCATCTAGTTGTGCAACACATTCATTTTTATACATTTCTTACCTAGAACCTCAGATCACCATTGTCCCTCATGACATGCTGAATTCCTTTAGGGAGAAATGTCAGGTTGGGGTCCAATTGTGCCTTCTAGAGATGATCACTGCTGCCAGATTGGGTATATCTTCAATGTTTGGTCATTTTTTTCAGTGGACAAAATTGGCACTATTTTCAATGTACAGGAAGAGAAAATGCACATATTTAAAGGTAAAATACCTCAAGACTTCATATTGATAGTTCCAATTCAACTCTGTTTTCAGTATTTTGGATCTTATTTGTCACCCTTTGGTTTTTGTCATTTTAAATAATTGTCTCCGAATTGAAAAGCTTTTAAAAACTCTTTTCTTCTTTTTGTAATTTTTCCTTTTTAAGCACAACTGTTGAATTTATTTTGCTCTTATTTTCTTTCTGGCTTCTTCATTTCTTAAATTATTTTGGCTTTATTTCTAATTATTTCCCAAGTCCTGTCTCTTCATTTCTAAGTTCTGAATTCTTATTTCCATTATTTTGTATTGCATATCGTTTTCTTAATATCTTTTTATCTCACTTAAAATAATAGGTTACCATTCTGATCTGTTTTGTAGATTTTTTTTTCTGGGTTGATCTCATTGCCTGTGGGAATATTATTCAGCTCTTTGTTCCTCTTTTTAAAAATAAATAAAACCACATGACCTTGATATTTTTCTCCTTTTTCTTTTATGTGAATTTAGTTTTCCTAAACTTTTGTTATAAAATGGCATTCAGGAAACTCAGTTCTCCATAGACCTCTCTCTGTTAATTTCAGATAATATTAAAAATAAGACTGCTTGCTTCAGGATATTTTACCATTTCAGTATGGAATTTTTCTTTTCTTTGTTTTTTTGCCTACATTATATTAATTCTTTCTTTCACTCCAAACAATTTCTTTTGCTACAGAGAGACCCTGGCAATTTGGGTTTTTGTTTTGTTTTTTTGTAAAGATACTGTACAAAGAGGTTACAGTTATATGAGTAAGGTAATGAGTACATTTCCCCTTGAGCATTGTTACCCCTCCTTTGGTTTTCCCCAGCCATCCCTTCCTTCCCCATCTCCCCACCTCCCCAACTCCTCCCTCTCCTCCTCTCCTCCCACTCCCTCTCCCTACTCCAGTTGTAAGGATGTTTTTTTTTTTTTTAACATAATGTCTTGTACATCTCATTGTTACAATGGGTCAGCCTGTATCCTTGTTTCAGCATTTTGTTATTTCCCTTCCCCTCCCCACATTAGAAAAATGTATATATAAGATGCAGGGTACCAGCATCAAATACAGTGAAAACAGGGGTTACACCATGGGGGAAGAACATATGAAAGAAACAAAAGAAATCACATAGTACATTATAAGTACATTAAAAACAACAGCAACAAAGATAAAACCTCTTATGTCTCTGTCTTGGTTTTGAAGGTTCATGAGAGCTAAGCTGCTGTAGGTTCTTCAGATATTTTCTTTTTTCTTTTTCTGTTTTTTTTTTTGGGGGGGGTTGGTCAGTCCTAGGGCCTGAACTCTGGGCCTGGGTACTGTCCCTCAGCTTTCCAGCTCAAGGCTAGCACTCTTCCACTTGAGCCACAGCACCTCTTCCATCTTTTTCTGCTTATGTGGTGCTGAGGAATCAAACCCAGGGCCTCATGCAATCAAGGCAAGCACTGTACCACTGACCTACCTTCCCAGCTCCTCTTCAGATTTTTTCTAATGGGCTCAAAATTGGTTTTAGCAAAACTCCTTACCTACTTCAATTGCTGTTCACACATTTGTCTGCCCTCTTTCTAGTAAGTATCTACTAATTCTTTGAAGGTTCTCCTGTTCTCAGGTTCTATCAGATGCATCTCTTTATCCTTTCTCCCTGGCAAACACTGATACCATGTAGGTCTTTTGGCTGTTGATAGTTTCTCCCTGCCCACTAGTATTTTAACATTTGTAGGAATACCTTGCTACCTTGCTATGGCTTGGGCGAATCCTCTGGAACCTATTTGTTGGAAACTTAACCTGCCAAGCAACATTGTTAATGGCATTTGGAGGTGGGGCCTTGGAAGGTCATGAGAGTGGGATCTTATGAGGTCATACGTGGGTTTATAAGAAAAGGAAGAAAGAGACCTGAGCTAGCACACTTTGTCTGTCTCAGGATATGATGCAATCCACCATCTTAGGATGCAGCCAGAAAGTCTTCACCAGATGCCAGTGCTATGCTTTTGGACTTCCCAGCTTCCAGAGCCCTAGGCTAAATAAACCTCTGTTCTTTATAAAGCACCCAGCCTGTGGTATTCAGTCACAGCCACAGTACACAGACTAAAACACAGTTGTGTTGTTTATGGATTTTTGGTTTTACTATGCCATTGTTCTCTCTGTTCTTGTGTAAGGATTGAAAAAGAATGAAAACTATGCTGCTGCTGTCATTTTCCCAGCATCCTCTCCCAAGTTAATTCAATTACAAGTGTATTTCATATTACAGTCCCTTGGGAGGCTGCTCGTAATTTATGGGTGTTGACATCTTGCTTCTTTTGGGGCCTGAGAAGATTGAGGGCTTTAAATCTTAGCCATTTATGATGCCACAATTAATGACCAAATTTAGGGAAACTAAAATATGAACATATTAAATGACTAACTCACATGAATTTTTTAAAAAGAACATTTTAGATTTAATTACAGCAAAAATATTTCTGAGGATTTAGAGATTATTTTTAACAATAAATAGAAGAAGCCAATTGTGTCAGTATTCTCAGAATTAACACAATGCAGTTCTCTTTTATAGAGTGCATGTGCATAAATTACTTGTGTACAAGTTTCATAGGATATAATATATTTACTATATTGCTATACATTTTACTGCTCATGTAGTTTGGAAATTGTAAGAATTTTCGTGAAGGAGAGGGAGAAGGAGAGAGAGAGAGGGAGGGAGGAAGAGAGAGACAAGTCTTCAGTAGTATAGCAGGCAGTCAGTTTATAGCTAATGAGCTCCAACAGTAATAGCAAAGACCTTTTGAACTTGCAAAAAAAAAGTCTCAAGTGGTCATCTTGTTCAGACCATGGTCCTAAGAATCTTTTTAAAAACTCAATGTGTTTGAGTATAGACAATTGTGAGCAACTAACAATATCCATAAGAAAAGCGTTTCTGTAGTTTTTCTATCAGATGATAAGGTGTCGTATCAGAAAGCAGGGTAGACAAAAACAGTACTTAAGCACTATGTATGTGTGTGTGTATACATATATATATATATATATATATATAATCTCAGAACTATGGTAGCTAGGAAACAGCAGCACAGATAGTGCATGGAACAGGGATAGTTGAGGATCCAGGGGCAGCTCTAGGGCCATGTTATGATGCTAAGCAAGTTGCATTGTACATGGTTGCCATAGCTACAGAACTGCACAAGTTATAGACACACAGGCCCTATGGATCCACCCACCCTGCTGCCACTGCCTTCCACACCTGCCCCTGTGAGTTTTCTGCAGCTCTAGTGTAGGGAGAAAAAGGCCATATGGCTTAAATCAAAATATTTTTTTTCACTACTAAAAATCAGAATACTAGAGATTCTGAGCAGAAGGCAAAAGAATTAAGAAATGCTTGTGTCCCAAGAGTCAAAAGCTTCTAAACATTGATTCAAGGAGGAAAGGCCAATGGACCTTGGTTGTTCACCTCCATATCAACTCTCCTGTGGTCCATTTTACTCTCTCCTTGCTGTATGGATCCTGTCTCTGCTTCTCTTAGCCCTACCTCCTACCAGGGAGAGTTGGAACATTATTCAAAGAAATGCATGTGACTTTAAGAGGTAGAAAGGGGATTAGATATTTTGGAACTCTTGTTTACTTGCAGTAGGATAAAAAAAATGTTTTTAGATGCCACTGTCAGATTTAAGGCAGAGCCAGAGTAAGCTGACGAAAAAAAATAATGGTAGTTTTTGGGAATAGAGAGTAGAGGGTAGAAAAATAATCTTGGATTTAGATAAGAAAGACCTTAAGTACCACACTGAATTTGGAGGTTGGGAAGGAAGCAATATTAAGTTTAAGTTGGAGAGCTACCCAGAGGGAGCACCTAATTTTCCCTGGTGTACTCTTTCAAGTAAAGTAACTTGCACAGAATCACACTAGGAAACTTACTTCTTCACATTCATGGATATCATACTGTGTATAAAATAGATACTGCTGGTTCTATTTGGGGGATTTCAGATGAGGGGAAAAAAATCTCCAGAACCTTTAAGCAGAAGTTCTTTGCTTGTGTATGTCATGTAAGCCAACCCTGTGCCAAGTATCCAAGATGGTATGGCTTAGAGGAAAGATGGCTTTGCCATCCACATTCATGTCCTAGGACTGTCATGACAAAGGATCACAATTGATAGGTATTGGCCTACAGTTCTGGAGACTGCAAGTCCAAAATCATAATCCCGCTATGCTCATTAGTGACACCATCTTTGCTTTACACAGGCTTCCTGTGTCTTGCCTTGGTGTTTCTTGGCTTCTAAATGGCTTCCAATCCTCCCTTACCACTCTTCAGCTGGTGTTCTTTTCAGACAGACACCATTCATATTAGATTAAGGGGGCCTACCCTAATTTAGTATGACCTCATCTTAACTAATTACATCTGTAGCTACCCTATTTCCAAATAATGTTATATGCAGAGATACTAGAGGGTTAAGACTCCAACATATCTTCTTGGAGGAAGACACAATTCAACTTACAACACCAATTCCTGTCTAACATCAAATCCCAGCTCAAGCACTTGTCAGCTGTGTGATCTTAGATGAATCTTGTCTCTCTAAGCTGAGGTTTTCTCATGTATGAAATGAAGTGTGATCAAGGGGTCATAACACTTCTCTCTTAGGGTTGTGGCCACATGGATAAGTAGAAAAGGGGAAAATATAGGAACATACTTAGTGGAGAGTGACAGAGTGGTTCTTTGTAAAAGCCAAAAGAAAAATTTCTGACCCATTGAGTAAACACTAAAATTATGAGGGGCAGGGATTGTGCTTTGTGGTCAAAGGTAGATAAACAAGCTTTGCACATGACCTGCTGTGGACCCATTAAGAACTAAAAACATTGGATATTCTTTGATTGAGGCAGGTATATATTTGATACTTTGCATTGTCATATAGGCTGCCATATACTCATCACAAAGCCCTCAGCTTTGGATGAGGTATTCTTTCACAGTGCCTAATAACATCCTTCTTTTTGAACTCAAGGCTACTTTTTTGGTAGGCAGGCACTTTCCCCCGTTAGCTACACCTGTAGCCCTCTTTGCTCTGTTTATTTCTTAGATAGGTTCTTGCTTCTTCTCCAGTCCTAACTCGATCAAAAGCTTCATATTTATGCTTTCTGCCATAGCAGGGCTAACAAGGCCACATTGTCATGGCCAGTATTTACTGTTGATATGGGATATTGCAAAGTTCTAATGACTACACTGGCCTGGAACCATGATCATCCTGAGCTCTGCCTCCAGTGTAGCTGAAATGACAGGTATGAGCCACTATGCCTGACTGGGTTAAGATGGGGTCTCAAGATCTTTTTGCCTGGGCTGGCCTAAGCTGGGATGATGGTATAGGTCACTGGCATCTAGCCCATTTCATGTTACTCTTACAAGATTTATCAGTGCTCACTATAGACACAGATTCATTTATTCATTTATTCATTCATTCAACAAATACATACTGAATAACTGAGAAAATAGAGTAAAATAAGGAATTTACTCTTGAGGAGCTTTCACAAGAAGTACAGACAGATAAGAAAGCAAAGTAGGGTAAGGGTATACATAGCATGTTAGAGATACAGGATCAGGGAAGCCCTGAGTAGCTGGGATTATAGGCCCAGAAGTATTGTTTTTTAAAAAATACAACTTCATTATTACATATTTTTGTATTTATTTTTATTTGTCTTGCTAAGGATTTGATATTTTCTTTTTCGTTTTTTTTTGTCGGTAGTGGGCCTGCACTCTGGGCCTGGGCCCTGTCCCTTAGCTCTTCAGCTCAAGGCTAGCACTCTACCACTTGAACTATAGCACCGCTCCAGCTTTTTCTGCTTATGTGGTGCTGAGGAATCAAACCCAGGGCCTCATGCATACAAGGCAAGCACTCTACCACTGAGCTACCATCCCAGCCCTGGATATTCTCTATTAACAAAATGGTTCATATCTGATTTTCACTCTGGGCAACTTTTATTCATTAGCTCTTTGAATGATATCTCTTTCTCAACTTGCTAGTTTTCTTTGAACTGGCCAAATGGGATATCTTATACTACAGAATGAACAATTCCAATATCTCTTCAGCTTAACACAACATGTTAAGATTTATTCTTTATACTTTCTCCATTAGGGTTGGCTGGTAGTCCCTTCTCTGTATTGTGTATATTCTGAGACTAAGTTATCATGATGTGGAATGTTGCTGGTTGCCTTAGCAGACAAGCTAAAGAGCATGATGAACTATGAGTTGATCTTAAATCATCTTCCTGGAAGAGACACATATCATTTATATTCACATGTCTTAGCTACAGTAAATCACGTGACCACACTGACTTCCAGTTGCTGTGAGGAAGTAGAATTATCCAATGTCTCAGAGGAAAACAGAAAAACAGCTCTTATTCTGAAACTCTATAGGTGCAGCTTGTTTCTTTCATTCTATTCCTTCATCTCTCTTTAAACTGTATATTCTAGATAACCCATGAATTTTCTAACTAGATGGGATGAGATAACTATTCAATATATCCACTGAGTTTTCATTTTCAAAAACTACATTTTTTATTTCTAGAATTTTTTAAATCCATCTGCTCTTCTTTTCTCTGGCTCTTGGTTACCCAATGGATTTTAAATGTATATATGAAGTCTCTTTCATATTGAGTCATATTTCTAGTCATGGAAGTATTAAATTTTTGTGAACTACTGCTTTGTTGACTTTTTTTCCACTCTGAATCATGTTTCTTTTTTTGTTGACTCTTAAGATGATTTATGTTCTTGCCTGGGTTTATACATCTTTACTATGAGCTCATCTTTATCCAGTAAAGATAAGTCCACGTGCTCTAGGTAATAAAGTGTCCTTCAAGGCAGTTTTTACTCCGTGGAAGCCCTATAGTTGTCACAGGATCTGAACAAATTCTCACGTTCAAGCCTCAGCTATGATCAGAACCATGCAGAGGTATGAATTCAGGCCCAGCACTCCATAGGAGGCTGGCTTTAGGTTCTGTTTTATCAGAGGCAGATCTTTTCTTGCATACATTGCCTTAGGTAAATATCCACATAAGTCAACCCTTTCAGAGCTTAGTGAAAGGAATTTTTATAGGTCCAGTTTTACAAATGGAATAAGCCTTGGTGATTTGGAATTGATGCAGACCCTGCGATTTGGTAGATGAGCCCCACCTCCCCCCCCCCCGTCCTCACCATGAGTCCTGAAACCTATATTCTGCTCCTCACATTGCTACCAGAACATCAGTTCCCATCTGTTAAGACCTATTTCAGATTCCAGCAGCCCAGCTGTCACTCACTTTGTTCCCTTCCACCATCCTGATTCTCAGACCTTCCTTTATCTTTAGGACCTAAAGAAACTTCTGATCAATTATTTAAGGAGGGAAAAGAAACTCAATGCGTTATATTTTTTTTAAGCAACGTTTCCATGTGTTTATGGAGCTCTTTGAAACCACTTTAGTTCTCCATATTGACTAGACTTTTCTATACCTTTTTTTTTTTTTTTTTGGTCAGTCATGGGTCTTGAACTCTGGGCCTTGGCTCCGTCCCTCAGCTCTTCAGCTCAGGGCTAGCGCTCTACCACTTGAGCCACAGCACCACTTCCAGTTTTCTGGTGGTTTATTGGAGATAAGATTCTCACAGACTTTGCTGCCCAGGCTGCCTTTGAGCTGTGATCCTCAGATCTCAGCCTCCTGTGTAGCTAGGATTACAGGAGTGAGCCACTGACACCTGGCCTTTTCTATACCTTTTAACATGTCAACTTAACATTAGTAAATTTGGTAGTAGGTTAAGAAGGTTCGAGAAGGGTTTTTTTTTGTTTTTGTTTTAAAGAACAGAAACATGAACATATGTATGTTCAAGGAAAGAAACTATGAGCAAGGGGGAAATGGCAGATACACAAATGAGGACATGGAATTGCACAGAGACAGGGATGGTATTCATAGTAGAGAGAAGATACTGACATTTGAACCAGGTGTGGTGGTGCACATTTGTAATCCTAGCTACTCAAGAGGCATAGCCAGAAGGGTCTTGGGTTCAACCCAGGCCAAGTTATCCAGACCATATCTCAGAATGGTTAGGAGTATAATTCACGAGGTAGGTCACTTGCCTTGTAAGCTAGGCACTATAACAGAAATAGAAGGAGGAAAGAAAAGAAGAGAAAGAGGAGGAAGCAAAGGAGGAGGACCACTACCACCAACAACAAACGGCTACTACTACTTGGAATTTGGAGTGTGGGTAGATGAATCTGCCCACAGATGGTTTAGCTCCTCTTTGGAAACAGGAAAAGCAGGAAAGCAAAGAAAGATCCAGGTTGATATAAATGGCTGGAAGAATCAAGCCTGATACCTCTGTTTTTTTTCTGAGGTAGGATGAGAGATGACATGTAGAGATGGATGTGAAAGGATATTGAAGCTTTAGAGCACCAGCTGTAAGAGATAGGAGACTAAAACAAATATAAGCACATAAAAGAAACTTCCAACTAGGCAAGCAAGCCTAGCTGAGGTTGATCATTTTTAATGACCCAACACAATGGCTGGATGATATTTCTTTTCTGTAGGACTAAATTGCCCACACATGGAAGCAGAGAAATACATGGCTGCACTGGCCTGAGGGTTAGAGTCTGTACAGCAACTGCTGATTAAGGACAAACTGGTAAGGAAACATAAGAAGAACATGTTTGAAATGATGACATAGGAAAATGAAGCTGACCCTGAACTAAACTCAGCCTTGAACAGTGACAAAGGATGGAACAGAGGGGCAGTGGTTAATGATACAGCCCTGTATCACAGTTAAGCCTCCAGAAATGGAGGTATGACTCAGGATATTATGTTACTTTTGTAACAAGGTTTTCTATCTACCTCTTAGGTAACAATTATCCTGTCATTGTGAGAACAACTACCCTATGTTTCTACATTTTTCTAATTGATCCTATCTACTTATATGTCTAGTTTAAGCTCCTAAAGACAGTACATAGTTGGTGTAGCCCATATCTACCTCTACTAGGCAGAGGTAGCCTTTCTATAGGCCTTTGACCTTTGGAGTAGGTGTCCAGCCTCACTCAGCTGAGGCCTGGGGATAGGATCACATGTGAGACAGGTACAAAATGCACCAAGAACCTCCTAGAACCATTCAAGACTTCACTCAATAGTTTCCAAAAGGAACAAAAAGACAAGCAACAGGGCTGGGAATGTGGCTTAGTGGTAGAGCTGGCCTTGAGCAAAAGCAGCACAGGGACAGTACTCAGGCCCTGAGTTCAAGCCCCAGGACTCGCAAAAAGAAAAGACAAGCAACACTTTCTGCGTACACTTTTGAAGATATTTGTCCTCCTGGACTTCATAATAGATCTCTATCCATTCTTCGGTTTTCTACCCTTTGCAACTTGTGTAGTTGAATATAGTCTAAAGATTCCCTATGATAGGTGCCTAATTCTGGAAATTGCATGTACTTTATTTGCTTGGAATTTACTTCACATAAACACTAACAATATATTCTTTATTTTTTAATATGTGGCTTCCATTATGAAGAAGAAACAAATTGTTTCCTTTTTCCTTTTGTTATTCTTTTTCTTTCTTTCTTTTTTCTTTTCTGACACTGAGTCTTGAACTCAGGGCTTGGGTGCTGTCTCTTAGCTTTCTTGCTCAAGGCTAGCACTCTACAACTTGAACCATAGCTCTACTTTTGACTTTTGGGTAGTTAATTGGAGTCACACAGACTTTCCTACCCGTGCTGACTTTGAACCATGATCCTCAGATCTCAGCTTCCTGAGAAACTAGGATTAAGGCATAAGCCAGCTCCATAAATTATTTGCTACATATAATTTTGTGCCCATCTATATTAATAGTAGTAATATAGAATCTTTTGAAGTATGGTAAAAATGAGTGGTGTCAGTTTCTAGTTGGCCATATCTTCCAATTTCTACTATTTGGGGCAAAGTTCAGCAAACACATTCTGTTAAGAAGCCAGAGAGTCAATGTTTTAGGTTTTATAGATCATATTCCAACTACTATTTGTCACATGTACTCAACTATCTCTCTGCCACACCAACACTGCCATAGGCAATACATAAATGAATGAGCATGGCCATGCTCCAATAAGACTTTACAAAAATAGGCAGCAGGCTAGATTTGGCCAGAAGGTCCTGGTTTACCAACTCCTGATCTAGAGGGTAATTATTTATGGCTTCTGCTACTTGGCAGGATAAATGAGAGCCAAGCCTTACAATGATAGTATTTTTTTCTAGCAGATGGCATGGAAGTTTACTGTTCTAGTGACTTTTTGTGTAAATTAAGTTATACAGTGATAAATAATTGAAGGTCACCAGATCACACAAGTCTGGAACCATGCAGTGCCCAGCCTGTGTAGCCATATGTAGCAGCCCTGAATAGATTTAAAGTAATTTTTCTTTACAGTTTCCAAGTTGAGACCAGATTAAAGCAAAAGAATACATCCTGTGTTCATTCAGTTATGCATGCAACAAGGTTTGGTCCTACTCCTGACTGGTTTGGACACTGCAACAACTGCCCAGAACACACATATAAACCAAACAAGGTCTTTGTCCTAAAGGAGTTTACAGCATAGAAAGGTATACTCGTTTCAGCTGCTGAAACCAAGTTCCAGAAACTGGGTGACAAACAGAAGTTGATTGTCTCAAAGCTCTGAAAGCTAAAAGTCTAGAATCAAGGTATGTCAGGGCCAGGCTCCCTCTGGCACCTATACTTGATTCTTTCTTAGCTTCTGGTATCTGTGTTTCTGTCTTTTCTAAGGATATTGGCCTTAGGTGGCCTCCCCTCCTCCAATATGACTTCATCTGAACTGATTACATCTACAAAGACTATTTTCAAGGAAGGTCACATTTTGAAGTACTAAGAATTGGGACTCCAACCTATCTTTTAGGTGAGACACAATTCAGTCCATACTATCACATAAGAATAAATGTGATCAGTTGTAGTGGGTATGACAGAAATCTGTGTGATTTTTGGGAGGAGGGAAAGAGCAAATGAGGTGAACTGTACTTGTAAAGAACCAGAAAAGGTTATCTATAGATGAGGTCATACTTGAAATGATTCTGGGGAAATGATGTAGAGCATATTCCAGGCACAACACAGGCTTATAAATTGGGCTTAGGGATAGAAGTACATACCCACAGGTACAACAGCAGAGACAGTGGTGCGACACACCTATTTCATCACATCCTCTACCACCAGACAGGGTATAGGAAACCTGTAAACAAGCATCTCAGCTATTTAACTTACAGTTATTTGAGATCACTAGCAGCTCACTGGGCCAAGAGGGACAATGGATTCTGAATTCAAATCCCAGTACCATGAAAAAGAGATGGGCAGATGAATTGAAACACAATAAGCTGGGTGTAGGTAATTAATCCAAGCTACATTTTCATGTTAAACACTCTATTATTTTTAATTTAGTTAACCTGTAATCTACTGGTAAAAACTGCAACATTGGTTAAAGATAACCTTTATTGGTGCTTCACATAAGGTGGAGAAAAAGTCAACTGTGTATTATTTATTTTTATTTTTTGTTGGTCATGAAGCTTGAACTCTGGGCCTGAGCACTGTACCTCAGCTCCTCAGCTCAAGGCTAGCGCTCTACCACTTGAGCCACAGCGTCACTCCTGGTTTTCTGGTGGTTTATTGGAGATAAGAGTTTCATGGCTTTTCTTGCCTGGGCTGGCTTTGAACCTCAATCCTCAGATCTCAGCCTCCTGAGTACATAGGATTACAGGTATGAGCTACCAATGCCTGGCTTCAACTGTGTATTTCAAAGAGCAGACAGGCTGGTTTGAGAGAGCTCTGATGGAAATTAAGAGGGAGCAATCCCTCCCACACCTGCCTGGCACATCATCAAGTTACTAGAGGCCAGAGGTGCTGCTACTCTCCAGATTTTGTGATTAAATGTATTATATCTCATTGTCCTCAATTTATACATAAAAGTATGGACGGCTGGACAATTACAAGAAGGCCCTACTCACACAGCTAGTGATTTTTAATAAAATGGTAATCTTTTAAAAAAAAAACAAAATCATGAACTAGGATCTTACCTATCCAATAAACTTTCTACAAACAAGGATATAATAATAAAAATTATTTTAAAATTTTGTTCCTGAGTTCTACTATGTGCTTTAAGGGGTCAACAGAGTCTTCTTAAAGGGACCAAAAGTGATCATTAAGAACAAGATGATTGGGCTGGGAAGGTAGCTCAGTGGTAGAGTGCTTGCCTTGCATGCATGAGGCCCTGGGTTCAGTTCCTCAGTACTACATAAGCAAAAAGAAAAAAGCCAGAAGTGGTGCTGTGGCTCAAGTGGTAGAGCGCTAGCCTTGAGCTGAAGAGCTGAGGGCAGCACCCAGGCCCAGAGTTCAGGCCCCACGACTGGACCCAAAGAAAACAACAAAACTAAAGAACAAGATGATTGCCAGGCACTGGTGGTTCATGCCTGTAATCCTAGCTTATACTAAGGAGACTGAGATCTGAGGATAGAATTAGAAGCTAGGTGGGCAGAACAGGCAATGAGACTCTTATCTCTAACTAGGGAAATGCCAGAAGTGAAGTGGTAAAACTAGCTCTGAGAGAAAAATCCAATTAGAGCACAAGGCCCTGAGTTCAAGCCCTATACCAATCCCCCCACCACAGCAACTACTTTATAACAGAGTACTGCTCTGTGATTTTGCTCAGGTATGCCTTGTGTTAGAGATTAATGCATCCCTGGCAAATGAGGAAAGAGTAGTTAGCCACAGTTTGTGAAAGATACACAGCCACTTTATTAATGTAGGTGACATAATAATTCAACTAACAAAAAGTTGAGAGAGATGGGTTGACAAGCTACCAAAAAGATCCAAAACCAAATAGAACTTCCCTGTGGCAACTGGTACCATGTTTACAGTTCAGTTATTTCATTCAGCAAAATAACATCATCCATCTCATTAAATTAACATTGTCAACTTAAAGGCCATGTGCGTCAGAATGTTGTTTAAATTTACTCTGAAGAATGTCTTTGATTAATAGGAGCTATAAATATTAAGAGTTTGTACCTGGCCTTATTATTTTGTATTTTAAGATAACATTACATTAGCCAGACATGGGTGGTTCACACCTGTAATCCTAGGTACGAGACTGAGGATGGAGGCTTGAAGTCAGCCTAGTTAAGAAAATATGTGAAAGTTGTCATGTCCAAAACGAGCTTTACAACGTCGGTGCGGGTGGGGGGGT
>NW_012267381.1:820863-825109 GCF_000151885.1 Dipodomys ordii
GGAGGAGGCTGCAATGCTTGGTAAGAAATGTACGCATTATCCTGCCCATGCAATTGTAACCCTTCTGTACAGTATGTTCACAAATAAAATAAAATTAAAAAAATATATATATACGAAAAAGAAAAAAAAAAGAAAATATGTGAGACTCTTATCTCCAAATAACTACCCAAGGCCAGAAGTGGAAATATGGCTCAAGGAACAGTGCCCAGCCCCAGTAATGGCATGCACGTGTATGCGCATACACACACACACACACACACACACACACACACACACGTACACTACACTAAATGTAACTTAAACTAATGTAGAGATCAGTGAAGAATTTTTATTTACCATTAGAAGGGGTCATAAAAGATCTGAGTGTGGTGACCTATTATCAGGAGGCAAAAGCAGGAAGATTTTGAGTTTGAGGTCAGCCAGAACTACATAGTATGACTTATCCTAACCCCCTAAAAAAGAAGTGATCATAAGAAACACTGTGTAGTAGCCCTTAAAATGAAGGGGCCTATACATAATACCTGCAATACAGTTACAAGCCTACCCAGCTTGCAAAGTTGCCAATGTCCTACCAAATGTGAATTATGGCACCAGTTGTGCCATAATTCCATCCACCAACTACAGCAGCTGGCAATGCTTCACACTGACAAAGCACTTTACTCAATAATTTCTAATCACTCCCCTGTTTTAGAATTCAATTAGTAAAATTTGATTTACACTCTTCATAAAAATACAATTTTCTACCACACCTTTCATAGCTCTTAATACTTAGAACTTTTTTTTCTTTATAGGGAGCAAGGAGACCACAAAACAAGATATCCTTTTTCATTTCTGGCACAGTTTTCCTCTGTTTTAATCAGACTTGCAATTCTCAAGCATCTCACTGATGAGAAATAGAACTCAAGAGCATCATTTTCATATTACCACTTCACAATGTTTTACTGGAGAATTTCCTATCTGCTCACTTAATCTTCGGCCTCCAGCTTTCCTCTTTGAAATCAACCAATGGATTTCACATTCAGTGAAGCAAATGCTGTTTTCCTTACTATAAAAAAGAACTGGAGACTGAAGTTGGGGGTTGTTAGCTCAATGGTGTAGGACTTGCCCAGCAAGTCCTGGTTTGATCCCCGACAATGCAAAAGACACAGAGATCAATTTTGGCTGGGTTGTCTCTTTTCAGCGCACCCCAGGGCTACTGTCAACTCACACTGGTCTTTCCACTGTGATTGCAATAGTCAGAGGAGCCTATTCTGGCAACTTCTATGCAACTGGGAAAGTAAACTGTTATTTTTAGTGGTGTTGTTTATTACATTGAGACCCCTTGCTTGTGCTGGTGCATATCAGATGCATCCCCAGGACCTTGACTGAATTTCTTACTGCTTAACTTATTTCCGAAAAGGACTTGGTAAAAAAAATTCTCACTATTTCCTGCAAAGTGAGACTTATGTAAGTGGTAAATAAGCTACCAAAACTCTATGAACCAGAAGGATACTCCAAAGTGCTAAAAAAGAGAGAGAGAGAAAAAAAAAACCTGCTTAGCACCTTTTAAAATACCCTGAAGATATGCTAACTAACACTGGCAAGAGATTTAAATATCTTCCTCCCTGGGAGAAGGTGTGCCTGACTGTTGAGATAAGTAGAGCAATTTTTTACTCAGATTTTGCAAATGTAGTTAATTATAACTGCTGAAGGTCAATTATGCTCAATTAATAATAGTACTCACCATTTATTTAGCTTTTACTCTTGGTCAGTCACTATGCTATTTAGATGTATTACTTTATTTTTCCTAGTGAAGGTAGATAGTATTAGCTTATATTACAGATAAAAAAAATGATAAGGCTTAGAAATTAACCTGAAGTTCTATAGCTTCTAAATGTCACTGGACTTGAATTCCAAACACCTAAAGCCACACTCTTAGACTCACAAGCAATAATACAGTGTACTAAGGATCATAAGAATATATATGTATATATACACACATATATACATACACACATATATTTTATAAACATACATATACATTTATAAACATATGTATTATATAAATCAGTTTACCAAAGGGAAACTGTAACCTCAAAGAGAAGAAAAAAATGGCAGGTACTGATTTCATAGTTATATGTTATGTTGTAAAGCCTATTCAAGAAAATTGATCTAATATGAATTTGTAATGTTTATTATAGACTTGTATAAAGATTTTATTTGCTTTTGTGAATAAAAAGGGTTTGCTAGGCAAATATAATAATACCTATATAAGTTGTACTTTGTAAAGAAAAGAGGAAGTGGAATGAAAGGGAAAAGTAATGGACTGAATAGTGTCTCTCTAAATCATTATGTTGAAGCCCTAATTCCCAAGGTGATAGAATTTGGAAGTAGAATTTTTTTTTATTTTTATTTTTTTTTGTGTGTGTGTGGATTCTGGAGCTTGAACTCAGGGCCTGGGCACTGTCCCTGAACTTCTTTTGCTTAAAGCTAACATGCTACCACTTGAGCCACAGCACCACTTCTAGTTTTTCCTGAGTAGTTTATTAAAGAGTCTCACAAACTTTAATGCCGGGGCTAGCTTCAAACCTTGATCCTCATCTCTCAGTCTCCTGAGTAGCTAGGATTGCAGGTGTGAGCCACCAGCACCCATCTGGAAGTAGGGATTTGGAGTCATCATTTGGTTTGGATGAAATCCTGAGGGGTAGGGCTCTAGTGATGAGATTAGTGCCCTTTGTAACAAGGGGCATTAGGGGCTGTGAGTTTAGCTTGTAATAGACCCTGTGCTTGGGATGCATGAGGGGATTAGGTCCTGGGCTTAATGACAGCACCATTTTTCTTTTCAAAGAAGAGACATCAAGCCAGTTGCAGGTAGCTCACGCCTATAACCCTAGCTACTCAGGATCTGAGGATCACAATTCAAAGCCAGCCTAGGCAGGAGACTCTTATCTCCAATTAACCACCATAAAGCCAGAAGTGGAACTGCGGCTCAAGTAATGGAGCACTAACTAGCCTTGAGTAGAAAAAGTTAAGGGATGGTACACAGACCCTAAATTCAAACCCCAGGATTAGGAGGGGTGGAGAGGGGGAGAGGGAGAGGAAGTGGGAACAGAGATTCTGTTTTCTCCAGGCCATATAAGAACATAGAACGAAGGTGGCTGTTTGCAAGCTGAGAGCCCTCATCAGAATCTCACTATGCTGGTGTCCTAATCTCAGACTCCCTAGACTACAGAACTTTGAAAATATGTTTCTGTTGTTCAAACCACTTAGTCTATGATACTTTGTTATGGCAACTCAAGCTGATTAATACATCTATTACTTTAGAAGCACTGATTTGCATGCAAAAATAATAATTTTGCAGTTACTGTGTATGTATGTGTATGTGTGAATATGTGTGTGTGTATTAAGAAAATTTGACAGGACCTCTCCTTGATGATGCTTTTAGATACCCTTTAACTTAATGTACTACATTATTTCTTTTTTTCTTTTGTGGTTCCCCCCACTATAGTTTATTGCCTGTTGTCACTGAATTTGATTTTAGTACCCTGGGTATTGTATATATGTTTATCTGAACCAGGGAGGGGAAGAAGAACAAAAAAATGGAGAGACAAAGGACAAAGGGGGAATAAATGCAACAGTGATACTCACAAGACAATATGTTGGAAATGATCTGTACAACTTGTGGGGAGGATGTTGGGGAGGAGAGTGGGAGAAAAATGAGGGAGGGGGTAACATGTTCAACAAGAAATGTACTCATTACCTTACTTATGTAACTGTAACCCCTTTGTACATCACCTTGACAAAAAAATTAAAATTTAAATAAAAACTGCCTCTAAAACTGTTATGTAATGCAGCTTTTTTGAATGGTTTTGATAGAGTTGTACTCAAATAGAATTTGTGATGTTTTACTCTATTGATCAAAACCTCTGAAGAAGTTACTATCAATTATGGAAGATTAAATGCTATACACAAGCACATTCTAAGAGCAAGACTTTGTGTTTTATTCTGAAAACATTAACATGAAATGGATCTATATTGATCATTATTGAAACTCAGTGTTGAGTGTATATGGGGTTTCTGTGTACTCATCTCTGCTTTTGTGGGCATTCAAAAATATTGGTAATATGAAGTTTTTTTATTGTAAAGATACTATACAGAGGGTTACAGTTACATGAGTGAGGTAATGAGTACACATCCTCTTGAACATTGTTAGCCCCTCCATTGTTTTCCCCCTACCATCCCCTCCCTCCCTCCCTTCCCCGAAGTT
>NW_012267381.1:825321-847645 GCF_000151885.1 Dipodomys ordii
CTTATCAGGGAGACCATGTACCGTTTGTCTCTTTGTTCTTGGCTTACCTCGCTCAACATGATTCCTTCTAGCTCCATCCATTTCCCTGCAAATGCCATTATTTTGTCATTTCTAATGGCTGCATAATATTCCATATATTGTGGTATAGATACCACAATTTTTGGATCCATTCATCTGTCGTGGGGCATCTGGGTTGTTTCCATAATATGAAGTTTTAAGTAAATGCATACATACATATGAGCTATGTATGAGACAATGGGTGGACAAATTCAGTTTGCAATGTAAATGTAGTTGCTTAATTCTGTCTTGGCACTTAATATTTTTTGTTTGAGACAAGGCCTAGGATTCATTCTCTTTTTGCCTGAGCCTCCTAAGTGCTAGAATTACAGGAATGAGTTAGCACACCCAAAGAGAGATCCATTGCCTCTTTAAAAAAGTGGAATGAATGGGAAAATAAATTTAAAAACATCCAGAAGATGCACAAATAGCTAATAAATACACAAATAAATATTCAACATTCTTAGCCATAAAAGAAATGCAAATGAAAGCAACACTGAAATTCTATCTTACGAGTCAAAATGGCAGTCATCAAGAAAACAAACAAGTGAAGAAGGGAAGGAAGAATCTATACACTGTTGGTTGAGATGTAAATTAGTGCAGCCATTATGGAAATCAGTATAGAGGTTTCTTAAAAAACTAAAAAATTCAGGCTGGAAGCATGCTCAAGTGGTAGAGCACCTGCCTAGAAAATAGGAGGCCCTTGCCGGGCACCGGTGGTTCATGCCTGTAATCCTAGCTATGCAGGAGGCTGAGATCTGAGGATCACAGTTCAAAGCCAGCTGGGCAAGAAAAATTCATGAGACTCTTATCTCCAATAAACCACTCAGAAAATCGGAAGTGGTGCCGTGGCTCAAGTGGTACAGCACTAGCCTTGAGCTGAAGAGCTGAGGGACAGCGCCCAGGCCCAGAGTTTAAGCCCTGCAACTGACACAAAGAAAGAAAGAAAGAGAGAGAAAGAGAGACAGAGAGAGAAAGAGAAGAGAGAAAGAGAGAAAGAGAGGGAGAGAAAGAAAGAAAGAGAGAGGGAGCGAGCGAGCGAGGGAGGGAGGGAGGGAGGAAGGAAGGAAGGAAGGAAGGAAAGAAAAGAAAAGAAAAGAAAGAAAGAAAGAAAATAGGAGGCCCTAAGTTCAAGTCCCAGAAATGCCAAAAATAAAAAATTAAAATTAGACTTACCTTTAATCCTGTTATACCATTCTTGGGCATATGTCTGAAGGATTTTAAGTTAAATTACAGATACTTGCACACCCAAATTTATTGCAGCACTATTCATAATAAATTCATAATAACCAAGCTATAGAATCAGCTTCAGTGCCCACAACCAATGAACAGATAAAGACAATGTGGAGTATTACACAGTGGAGTATTACTCATCCATAAAGAAGAATGAAATTATGTTGTGTGTAGAAAAATGGATAATACTGGAGATCATGTTGAAGGTGATAAATCCAAGCTCAAAAGGCCAAACATCTCATTGTTTCCATACATATGTGGAATCTAGATCTAAAATGATAATTACAATAATAATGGAACAGGAACATAGAATGGGGGGATTAATATGAAGGGGAAGAGGAAGGAAAGGATACTGGGGGTGAACATAATTGAAACACACCACAAGCATAGCTACATGAAGACAGGATAAGAAAATTTCCATAAAATACTGTTTGAAAAAAGTAAAGAAGTGAAGGGAGATAACCTAGTATAATAGAGGGGGTCAACTTGATCAAAATACACTATACTGATACATGGAAGTATCACAATTAATGTATGCTAATAAAATAGAGAGAAATTCTGAAAAAAATTAATAAAAAATGGAAAAGAACAGTCACCCTCCTGCTCTCCTCCCCCTCCCAGCCTTTTTTTTTTCAGTGAAAACTGTGCCAGCTGATTTGAATGGGAGAGAATGTTTTACACCATATTTTCACAGCTGTCTTACCAGTTTCCTGAATTAGGGTGGAGCACAGGGTTGAAGAATGTCAGGCTGAGGGGAAGGGAGGGGGTGCTTGAGACTCTGTTGTCACTTGAAGATAAAGGCTATCTTCCCAGGCTAACCTCTAGAAGTAAAGACATGTCCCACAGAGAAAGAAAACTCAGGCCTTAAAGATGTCTTCATAGAGTTCACAGAGTAGTGCAACTTAACAGTCTGTAGAGAACTCTGCCAGCTTTGTGTGGAAAAATGATTTGGCATTCAATTATTTTCACTTGGGTCCTTTCCCAAACTATGTATACTTTGACTCATCCCACCATCCCTCCTCGATTCTAAAACTCCCTGTACCCCAGGACTGAGTCAGGCTTGCTTTGTCCAGGTAGAAGTAGGGCAGGAGCTATCAGGTAATTTCCAGTCTTTGTGCCATGCTGAAGTCACATCATGGCTATGTTTTTTTGGCTGTAGTGTGGACATGAGAAGTTCCCTAATTTTAAATGGAATTGTCTCTCTTGCTGTTTGGCTCCTAATTGAATAATTATTTAGGTTCTTGATCGCTATACACACTTTGGATATCCCTGCCAGTGAGATATGAATTGAGCTGATTTTTTTTTTTGGTTTGGTTTGGTTTTGCACAGCTTTCATTTTACTCATAACCTAGTTTTAAACTAGAGATGTGGGTGGTGTGCTTCCTGGCTCTTCTTGAGGCATTACACAATTAGAGTTACATAGAGTGGATAGAAAAGGGCCTATAACCCACTTTAAAAAATGTTGGTATAATTTGGGGAGGGGAAGGGAAAAAACAAATTGTTTAAATAGGGATACAGATTGACCCATAGCAACAATGAGATGTACAAGACATTATGTTGAAAAATGAACTCTACAATTTAGGCGGGCGGGAGGGGGTGGTGGGGAGGAGGAGGGGAGTTGGGGGGTATAGCTGAGGAGGTGGGAGGGAAGGGATGGTAGGGGAAAAACAAAGGAGGAGGCAACAATGCTGCATAAGAAATGTACTCATTACCTTGCTCATGTAACTGTGACCCCTCTGTACAGTATTTTCACAATAAAAAAAACTTAATTAAAAAAATGTTTCATAATATAGAATCTGAAACCCTAGAAGAACCTTCATGACATGAACTTGTTGACACTGTTCCTTGATAAAAGAAGAATTCTCCAAATGAATACTCACTGCTCTTGTATTTCATAGGGCAGAAGAGAAAGAAGGGGCAAAGAAGGGACCAAAGCATTGAGGAATGCTTTGCCTTTGGCACTTGCCAACCAGTACTGGTTCAAAGGTTTGGACCTTGAACCCAGAAAAAGATCCCCATAATGGGAGGCCTGTAGCTGGTATAATTGTTAAGATTTATCACAACAGATTCTCATCAAAAATCTTTTGTGGAAGTGAGAGCATACATTAAACTCTCTTTCCATTTGCCTCTCCAGAATTTTTTTAAAAGTAGCTTTCTTGTCTATGCTTTTATCAATATGAATCATAGTTTGAGAAGTTTGAAAGATATGTGGCAATGAGGTTATATAGTTGGGAAAGGTTACAGAAAATGTGTGAGCTATCACATTTCCAGATTTCAAGGTGCTTCTCTTTCACTGATTTATTAACTAAATTATTTTGTGCCTACTTGTGCTAGGTACCAATATAGATAGTGGACATATGTCAAAACCCAAGAAAGCCAAGGTTTCTACAGAGCTGCCCAGGGGCAGGGACGTGGGTGGGGGAGGGGGAGAGGAGGGGAGAGACTCACAAAAAAATCAATATCAAGTAGTAATAAGTGCTCATCTGAGAGTAAGGCAGGATTGAGACCCACATTTTTGGAAGAAGAAATCTACAAGCCATCAAGATGATTCATAATCCTCAGTTAGAATGGAAACTCTGAGCTTAATATATTGAAGAGCATAAAGATCCAACTATGGGCTGGGGTTTGAGGAGAAGGCAAGGAGGAGATTTGTTAAGGGAGAGGACCAGAATCCTGACTGTGTAGAGACTCAAAGGCTAGAGTTTTTTATGCTAAATGTGATGAGGTGATGTGGAAGACTTTTAAGTAGAGAGATTTTATTCTTGTAACTTAAAGTCTTACTTTGGCTGCCATGTGGAAGGTAGGTTATATAAAGTAGCTGTAATGCAATTCCAGTAAAAGAGAAGATTTGGGCTTTTCTGGAGATAAGGTAGACAGCATTTAGGAGTATAGTTCACTGAAAGCTCTAGCTCCTTCCACACCCCCTATATTAACTCATTCTCTCTCTCTCTCTCTCTCTCTCTCTCTCACACACACACACACACACACACACACACACACTTTTTTCCCCAAGGCAGTCTTGCCCTGTAGCCCAGGTTGGTTTTGAACTCAAGATCCTCCTGCCTCAGATTCCTGGGTGCTGGGAATTACAATTACATACATGTACTACCACATCTGACTCCACCTCTTTCTCTCCTTTCTTTTCTTCTAGCACTAGGATTTGAACTCAGGGC
This sequence comes from Dipodomys ordii, assembly GCF_000151885.1. Lineage (NCBI taxonomy): Eukaryota > Metazoa > Chordata > Mammalia > Rodentia > Heteromyidae > Dipodomys > Dipodomys ordii. The sequence goes on from NW_012267381.1 coordinate 829,785, forward strand.
CTTGTACTTGGTAGGCAGATGCTCTCTCACTGGAGCCACACTTACACCCTCTACCCTTTTCTTAAATGCTACAGTTTTCAAGTTATCACACTGACCTCCTATCTCTACTCACCCAGCATTTCACTTTCAAGTCTTTGCTGATTAAGACTAAGGTCTTTTTCTAGGGCTGAGGGTGTAAGTTCAATGCTAGAGAGTGCTTACCTTGTATGCATAAGGCTCTAGGTTGGATCCCTCAGCAGTAAAAAAAAAAAAAAAAAAAAAAGAACAATAACCATAAAATCAATTTCCAGCTAAGAACTTTCATCTCAGCTTCAGACTGACTTACTGGTAACAACATGTGGCTTTCTCAAAGAAATCACAAAGCCAGTATGACAAAGCCATATACACTACCTCCACCTGTTCCTTCCTTCCTTCCTTCCCTTCCACTCGATGTAAGGATGGTCGAGGGGTGGCTTGACCAGGCACAGGAATGGTGGGCTTATAACTGAATTTGCATCCTGGAGGAAGCAGAGCTGGGACAAGACCAGTCCTGGAGGTTCATAGATATAGGGCTACTAGTACTTTTCAACCTTGTTGTGTATTGGAATTTTTATGTGATGCTTTAAGTAAAAGTAAAATTAAATTTAAAAACAAAAAAATAAGCAACACAAACAAACAAAAGCACTTAGACCCCCACCTGAAATCAATAAATAAATCACAAAACCCTGGTGTTATGGTCTTAACTATATTTCCTCAAATTCTATAATTAAGAGATAAGCCCTTTATAAGAGCGGTGATTAGCCAGACATGGTGTTGTGTGCCTGCAATCCCAAGAAGATCAAGAGTTCAAGGCCAACCAGGGTTGCAATAAGGACTCTGTCTCAAAAAATTTTCCTTAAAATAAATAAAAAGTAGATAATGAAGGTTTAAATGAGGTCCTGAAAGTGAGATCCTAATCCAACAGGACTGTATTCTTGGAATAAGAAGAGACAGCAGGTTCATCCACCCCACCCTCCCCCTACCCATGCCCATGTGAGCAAATAAAACATGATGTGGGGACACAGAAAAGATGGGCATCCTCACAGCAAGGAGAGAGGCCACCCCAAAAGTCAACTCTGACACCCCTTGATCTTAGACCCCTAACATCCAGAATATTAGGAATTGAAATTTTGGGTGTTTCAGCCAAGTAGTCTATAATATTTTGGCATAGCAGCTCACAGGCTAATATACTTAGGATATAGCCTCAAAAACAGGGATTTTTATTATTTTAAAATAAACTCTCTGTGCAATTCTGATGCATAGCTAGTTTGGAGAAATTGAGATACCCAGGAAATTGGAAATGCCTGTAATAAAACAAACACAGGAAAGCCAAGGATGAGGAACAGCAGCCCAGATGAGAAGAAACAAGGCTTTGGCATCCCTTGGTACCCTATCAGCTGAGACTTTCACTGGCTTGCCAGACTAATTAGGGTGCTTCAAATAGCGTGGCTGTTCTCTTAGCAGATACCAATTTCTAGTAATTGTATTCTCTAAGTATTTTTCAGCTCTGCTGCTTCTTCTTCATCAACATTGTTCTTGACTTTCTATACTTTAATGTAGGGATTTTTGGCCCATGCACTAAATTTGGCTGTCACCTGCTTTAAAAATAATGTGTTATTGGAACATTGTCATACCTATTTATTTGTGTGCTATCTATGACTACTTTTATACTACAAGAGCAGTGTTGAGAATGTACAACACAAACGAGATTCCTTACAAAGCCTACACTTATACTAACTGACCATTTGCTGAAAAGAGTTGATAATCTCTGAATTAATACATGGCCATACTTTAATAGTGATTAAGCCTAAGGGTAGTTATTCATGTACTAGTGCCTATGTAAAAGAACATCCTTCAGAGTTCCCAAGCCAGCATTTATTGAGTACCTATTATGTATCAGACTCTATGGTAAGAAGTAGAGATATAACAATGAGTATACTGTCCTTATACTTAAGCAAAAGGGATCCTTACTGTGGGACTCTTACTTTATAAGGTGTTGCATATCACAAATACACAAAAATAAATTTATTTTTTTTGGGGGGGTCCAGTTGTGGGGCCTGAACTCTGGGCCTAGGCGTTGTCCTTCAGCTCTTCAGCTCAAGGCTAGCGCTCTACCACTTGAGCCACAGCGCCACTTCCGGCTTTTTTTCTTTTTTTGCTTATGTGGTGCTGAGGAATCAAACCCAGGGCCTCGAGCATGCAAGGCAAGTGCTCTACCACTGAGCCACCTTCCCAGCCTCCAAAAATAAATTTATTAAAGAATACATGGTGCTTCTATCTTTTGGGTCCCTGGCTCAACATTGGCATAGCATATATACTCAGTAAGTATAAACAACTGTTCTTGTGGCTACCATTATCTAAGCCCTAGGAAGATACTTCCTTATATTCCTTGCAGTATGCCCTCAAAACTAAAGATGGAAGCTGAGCACCAGGACTTGTGTTTATTACCCTAATCACTCAGGAAGCTGAGATCCACAAGACTGCAGTTTGAGGCCTGTCTGAGCAGAAACATCTATGAGACTGTCTCCAAAATAATTATCAAAAAGCAGAGATGGGGACATGGCTCAAGTGATAGAATGCCAATAGAGCAAGCAAGCCAAGCAAGTGTGAGGCCTTGGGTTTAAACCTTAGCATTTCAAAAGAAGAAAGGAAGGAAGGAAGGAGTGAGAGAAGGAAGGAAGGAAGGAAGGAAGGAAGGAAGGAAGGAAGGAAGGAAGGAAGGATCCTAAAGATAATCAGGTCAGAATAGCACAGACATTTGTTGAGGGAACCACTACTGAAGCAGCCAGTTAATAGGTAAATTTGTTCCTTGCAAATGGTGCTTTGCAAACGTGGATTTTTGTTTTCTTTACCTTTGCCCAGCACAGTATGTTCTAAAGGAAAGTCACATTTAAATGATTAAGATATTAACTGTTAGAGTCAGCTATTCTGGGGGTGTGTGGGGGATGAACAAGAGAAACCTTGGTCATAAGACCTAATCAGTAACCTTTCTTTAACTTTACAGAACCCAGGACATTTGGTAACTTTGGGATAGCATGAGAATGTGCATCAAAGAAATGGGCCACTGTAGGATGAATGATTATTCTAGCACTCGCCTGTATCTGAAAATATACTCCTTTAAAATTCATGTATAAGCTCTTCCCCTGCAGTTGTTAGCTCGGATGGCCTTTAGGGTGATAGCCACCATCTTCCCATCAGTTAGTTCATTATAATCAGGTTCCTTCTCTACCACCATCTTGTGGTTGGACCAATCAGCTTCTGCTGTGTTTGTGGTAAGCAGACCACACCTTTTGCATGTAACACTGACATCAAAGGAAGATGCTTCTTTGGCATGTAAGCAGGATTTGAGCAATGAAAGGGTAAAAGAACAGGAAATTAAATGTGTAGTCAAGATGAGCAGAATTACAAGAAATGTACTCATTACCTTACTCATGTAACTGTAACCCCTCTGTACAGCATCTTTACAATAAAACTTTAAAAAATAAGCAGAATTACTCAATAGCTACATAAATATGATCATATAAGATGATGCTAAGTGAAATGAACTCCAAGACATGGACACAAGATATTCTTCTTTGTTGTTGTTGCTCTCAATGTACTACATGATTTCTTTTTCCTTTTGTGTTTTCCCCCCTATGGTTCAGCCCCCATTGTTACTGCAGTCGATTTTGGTACCCTGAGTATTATATATATGTTTATCAGAACTAGGGAAGGGGAACAACAAAAGGGTGAGACAAAGGACAAAGGGGGAACCTATGTAACAGCGATACTCACAAGACTATGTTGGAAATGATCTGTACAACTTGGCGGGGAGAAATGAGGGAAGGGGTAACTAGTTAGATAAGAAATATAATCACTACCTTACTTATGTAACTGTAATCCCTCTGTACATCACCTTGACAATAAAATTAATATATATAAACAAAAAATCTAAAGATGTTCAAAAATTAGGCTCAACTAAAATAGAACAAACATTTTTAAATTTACTTTTAGCATTATTAATGTATAACTATAATTCCTATTGCAACCATATAAAGGCTCATAGCTAGAAAGATATCAAATATAATAGTTTAATTTTAATGAAAAAATCAACCTGGATATTTTCCTTTCCGAATTTGTCTTAGGCATTTGAACCTCATATTTATTCTCTTTTGAAGCTACTTAGGAAATGTCCCCAAATGTACTCTAGTATTCATTCCCAGATATCTTTTTATCTAGTTTGTCTGTTATAGAAAAACAAAGAGGAAATAGGGTGGCATTTTCATATATATTTGTACTAAAGTTCATATAATGGAAGCAAATGGAAAAAAAATCTTACGGGATGACACATAGCCAAGCTGTGCCCATATGTTTCCTGGAATTCTTCATGGGGCCTATTTGACCATTCCCCATCCTAAATGAGCCTTCCTTTAGAAAATTCAACTTCCCCAGAATACCTAGCTGTCATGATTTGAAAGTCACCAGAATTGAAATGAAGATAGCTTTCACTGACTTCTACCATACCTATAATATGAAATCCTACACCATACTGTACATGAAGGCTTTGCCCAGCACAGTTTTCTGCATAACATAAATTCCAGATAACCTCTGCAATGGTCTTCAGTCTCTTCCTAGGCATTCTCTTCTTTTCTTTGGTTTCTTCTTTGTCTGATTAAAATTTGTTTGCAATGGTTCTGAGCTAAAATTTTCCAATTAAATAAAAAAAAACTTTTACAGTGTGGAAAAAAATTAGTCAACTCCTTCCTCTTAGCAAGAATGCTATTGCCTAGTGCTGGTGGTTCATGCTTATAATCCTGGTTACTAAGGTGGTTGAGATCTAAGCATCTTAGTTTGAAGCCAGGTCTTGGGGCAGGAAAGTTCATGAGACTATCTCAAATTAAACAACAAAAAGCTAGAAGTGGAGCTGTAGCTCAAGTGGTAGAGTACTAGTCTTGAGCAAATAAGCTCAGGGACAGCAACTAGACCCTGAAATTGAGTCTCAGTACTGGCACACACACACACACACACACACACACACACACACACACACACACAAATTCTACATATGGCTGCAGAAGACATATGATTTCTCATCAGGTCTGAAGTTCAATCTTCTGGCAGCTCTGACTTCAGATTTGTAGTTCTGAGAATATATATATATATATATATATATATATATATATATGTATGTATGTATGTATGTATGTATACATATACATATATATGAAATAACATGATACTAGCTGCATTAAATAATACATATTACATTTGCAAATATTTAAGTATTCATATAGCACATGAAAAAATGGTACCAACTCTTTACATTGTCAAACTAGTAGTCATTGCACTGTAGAATTGGAATCCTTGTGTGTGTGTGTGTGTGTGTGTGTGTGTGTGTGTGTGTATGCCAGTCTTGGGGCTTGAAATCAGGGCCTGAACATTGCCCCTGAGCTTTTGTACTCAAGGCTGGCACTACCATTTGAAAAGCCACTTCTGGATTTTTTGGTGGTTAATTGGACATAAGAATCTCACAAATTTTCCTGCCTGGGCTGGCTTCAAACTACAATCCTCAGATCTCAACCTCCTGAACTAGGATTATAGACATGAGCCATTGACACCCAGTTTGGAATCTTTTTATATAGCTTTGAATAATTTTGATTTAAAATTTCACTCATTATACTTTTACTTTCCCTTTAAAATTTTAATATATAGTTTTGAACAATTTGGGAGAAAATAATATCTAAAATAATATCCATGTTTTGCTTCTTTATTTTTCTTTAATTTGCTATTTTGCTAAAAAATATATTCAAGTTTTGTGTACTTTTAACGCAATAAATAAATACTTTAGATTATTGCCAACAATTGAACACAATGGTGTGAAATCTAGATAACACAATTTGTGCTTTTGCCAAAATGAAGACAAGAAAAATAACTTCTACAAAACAAGTATGTAGACTTATGTAACTATAGCCCCTTTGTACATCACCTTTACAATAAAAAATAATGTACTCATTGCCTTATTCATGTAACTGTAACTCCTATGTACATCTTAAGAATAAAATTTTAAAAAAGAAAAAAATTTAAAACAAGTATGTAATAGTTCTTAAGTTATGTTTCCTTTATATGATTCATCTAATCAGTATTAGTCTGTCAGCAGACTGCCCAGAAATTCATAATAACTAAATTATCTTTAATAGTTTGCCAACTTTTTTGCTTTGTTTTCATTTTTTGTGAGACGAAGTCTCGTTATGTAGCCTAGGCTGGACTTGTACTCCCAATCCTCCAGCCTCAGCCTGCTGAGTGCTGAGATTACAGGCATGCACTACTATGCCTCGCTTTTGCCAACTCTTAATTGCAGGAAAACATATCTTTGCACATCTTTTTTATTCTTTAATACATACAAAGGAAATACTTGTCAGGGTAAGAGTGTGGAGGTATTTTATTTAACTCCTAGCTTAATTTGTGACATTTAAAAATCTTAAACAGAGGGCACATGAGCTTCATTTATACTCTTGCTCCAAGGCCCACTAGGGCAGCAAATCTATGCCCTTAAGAAGTTTGTATCTATTGGAGATACAGACAAGTACACAGGCCTTTGCAATCACTGTTGTAATTCCACAGTGGAGTGCTATGGGGATATAAACCTGGTTAGAGTGCAGATAGAGAGGGCTTCCTAGAGGAAGTGGATGTGTTCCTCAGATGGGCACCAGTCCCCCAGATTGTAGTTTGTGGTTTCCTTGATGTTTGGGGAGGACCCGAGTTGGGAGAACACTCGATTCAGAGGCTAACTGTTAACACCTATGTACAGAAAAGCAGACTGGAGTGGGAATGCAGCCACTGGAGGACTTGAAGTTGCAGGAGTCCTGAACCAGAGCAGTAAATCCCAGACTAGAAAGATCTTCACAACTATCCAGTGAATGGTAATGAAAAGGAATGGGGTGGGGGCAGAGAGGAGGGGAAGGACCAAGCTGAGTCCCAGATTCCTGGCTGAAACAGATCTAAGGTGATGCTGGGTATAGGTGGTGGGGTCTGTTAGCTAGCGTGCTCAGTCAGTGCCTGCCACGCACACTTGGCTATGCATACACAGACACTTCATCAGCAATGCACCTGCCAGGTCTGGGAGAATACAATCTATAAATCTTGAAAAAGGCAGAGAGAAGCCGAACACACAGTGCTAAATACCTTTGTGATGACAAACCTAGGGAATAATTGCTATTGACAGATTTCCTCTAGCCTATGGGGACCACAGACTTTAGATACTCTGGTCCTTTTTTTTTTTTTAATTCACAACTGATATAACAACAGCATAGCATCCAGGATCTGCCTGTAACAATAGCCAACTTGGTTGGGAAAGACAGCTTCATCGACAGTAAATCTGGTCAGCCAGATGGATTGGTATTTCAGATGCCACGTGTCCTGATATGCAAGATTGGCTGTTGGCTTGGGGTAGAGGTGGTGATGCTCCTCTAGCTCCTCAATCACCATTACCCCTGGAATGTTATCCTGTGTAAAATGAGGTAGCACTGGGGTGCAGTGGTAAGAGAGCAGGCTGACACCAAACCTCACCAGGCTGGGTGAACAGTAAGCCTTGCCCATCTATCAAGCCAGAACAAGGGCAACATGGCATCATAGAAACAATTTAGAGATTCTCTGGACATGAATTTATGGGCCTGTTGCACTTGCCATCAATCAGAAGTACACTGTGTAAACTACCTGTCTTAGAACAAATGTTGCTGGGTCTATTGGAGGAGCAATGACCCCAATGACACAGCAGGAAACAGGTGCTATGTGGAGCCTCTCAGGGCTGTGATTGGAGTGGCTGAAGCATTGCTTCACTTGGATTATGGCTTCTTTGATTGCCTCCTGCCCCCTTGCAATCCTTGCCCACCTGTGACCTTTTTAAGATGTAAATTGGATCATGTCACTCTAGAAGCCTTAACCAGTTTTTCCATTGCATTTAGGAGAAACTCCAAACCCCCTCAGGGTGGCAGGCAAATCTGACCAGCCTGGTCCAGTTCTTCCTCTCTGGCTGTTTCCCCTGCTCCATCACGGTGGCTTTCACAGTGCTTCCAGCCTATCAAGCACGTTCCCACTTTAGAGTCTCAATTTCTCTCTTATCATACAAAGATCTTTGTTCCTGCCACCCCTAATGTGTCAGCTCCTTCCTACAATTTTGGTACCCACTAAAGCATGACCTCCTAGGGGAATGGTTTCTGATTCTCTGGGCTGGGCATAGCACCACGTTCCTTTATTTTTTAGTTATAAAACAATTTATGATTTTACAATTATTTAGGTGTTTCATTATATTCATCTCCCATCACTACACTGCAAGCTTTTAGAGCAGGGCACTAATTAATTTGTCCAGGGCTGTTCTCTCAGATACTAGCATTGTGCCTGACATATATAAATTCAATATCTATTTGTTGAGAAATTCAATAAGTAAATAAACAGAAAGTCACTTAATCCATCAGCTTGATGGACCCATTCATAAATCTATAGTATGTATCTGTATGTGTCCAAATATATAATCTCCAGTCCAGTTACTTAGTACTTAAAATAATTTATTATCTTCTCATCTTTGTGGTTTTGATCCTTCAGTGTACCCAGATGAGTAGGCTTCTTGGTTTTTCTCATAATTTTGGCCAAATGGTAGCTGAGGCTGAAATCATCTGAAGGGAGAGTTGATGCTTCTATCCACAAGGGTCAAATCTAGGCTGCCAGCTAGAGTATCTGCACATGTTCTTGCCAATGTTCTTAGGGCTGTTCACAGCTTGGTGACTAGTTTCTACATGGAGTGTCCCAAGAGCAAAATGTTGATTCTAGAAGGCTGAGGCAGAGGCTTCAAGACTTACTATGACCTAGCTCCGGAAATCATACAGTATCCTTTAGCCATTTTCTGTTCCTAGGCAGCCTGGATTAAATTTCACAAGCCTATGACCACGCATTCTAGTTCACTAGAGCCATCTTTGAAGTCTGGCTATCATAATCCCTTCAGTTTTGACTTTGGAGATATTCCTAGTTGACATTCTTTTGTTTATTTCTCTTGGATTTGTGTCCAAATCCTCTGTTCTGTGTATCCTTTATTACAATGACACTTATTGATAAAGGTAGAGCACCCTGTCCAACAGTCTTCAGAGGGCTGCAATGAGTCATTTAGGGCCTGGTGACTCCAGGAAGGTGGTTTGTGCTTGGCAGGTACTAGGGCTGTTGGGGAGGAGCCTTGATGAAATAGGGGCCAGCTCCGCTGGTCAGCATCCAGGAGCCTTGGTGCTCACTGTTCATTACTGAGAGCAGGACGCTGACCCTGGCCAACATTCACAGTGCTGAAATCACTGGCTAGGAGAGCCAAGCCCAAGGAGAATTGAATTTGGGAGAGTTTCAAGAGGAGATGATGCCAGCCCTGTCTCATTTCGCCTTGTAGCTAGTGGTTTCCATCCAAATGTGAAACACTCTCTCTCTCCACCTCTCTTGCATTCATCCTGCCTCCCCCAACCAACCCCCCTCCCCCATTTCCAAATGTCCTTCCAGCTGCTATTTTCGATTTCAGCCTCAAGGCAAATGTTTCACTGTAGCAGAATTACTGTAAAATTCCTTCCTGTGCTCCCTCAGATAATGGAGCTATGGCTCCACAGAACCTAGGACTACTCCCTAGAGAACCCCCCAAATGTAATGCTTCAGAAATGGCCCAAAGGCAATCCCAAAAGATGGATCTGGAGAAACGGAACTACCATAAAAGGCTTCCATCGAAGCATTGGGTCAAATATTATGATTGTTTTTAACAGAACTGGCTGGATCTAGGTATGTTTGCTTTCTTTCTTTCTTTCTTTCTTTCTTTCTTTCTTTCTTTCTCTCTCTCTCTCTCTCTTTCCTTCCTTCCTTGCTTCCTTCCTTCCTTCCTTTCTTTCCTTTTCTCTCTCTCTCTGCCGTATATCAAGTCAGTTTCAAAGTATCAAAAACAATGAGACACAGAAAATAGTATTTATAAAGTTTGTTGATAGGACAGTAAACATATAAACCTGAAGTATAAAAAGAACTTCAGTGGGCAATGTAGAAACAAAGAAAATCTTACTAAAAAACAACTTGAAAAAGTGCAGAAGAAGCAGTATCTTTGAAAAACAATGAGTCATAAATCTTTCTTTTTTTATCCTCCTCTGATGGGCAGAGAATACAAAAAATGACTAGCAAGAATATGGATGAGAGGTCTTCCCTTTACACTGTCATTTTAGTATGTCTGGGGAAAGCCTGACAATGTCTCAGTTAAGTTTAAGGAGTACAACTTAGCCTGGTGGTGTAGCTTAGTGGTAAGCATTTACCTAGCACATTCAAATTTCTGGATTTGATCATGTGTTAAGTTTAAGTTGTAAAGAATCTTAATTAAATGCTCCTGGAAATGTGTTTTGTGAAGCAGTTCTTGAGTTTCAATTGGTTGATTGTTATTTTTATTCCTATTAAAATATACTTTTGATGTAAATTCATTAGTTTAGCCCTTACAGAAGTTCAGATGGCTGCTTTTATGGAATCCATTTTAAATGATAAAATGGTTGTTTATTGCATGAGAGAGAGAGGCCAAATATTTCTTGCAGAATTCTGTCAGGGTTGGATGAGTAGAAAAGTAAAGACTTATGAAGGCAAATGAATAGGTATTAGGTAGATTTGATCTCAAATTCTTCATCCCTCTTTCTTTCCATTTCTCTCTACATTCAACATTGCAGATCATCCCCAAAGTGGAAGAACATTTTTCCCTATTCTTTGTCTCAGAGTTTGACAATCTGATTTATCTGGGCCAAGGAAGCATGCACATATGTGATATAAGTAGAGGCCTTAGGATGTGTGCTTTTCCGAACACCTCTACCATTTCAAAGGGAAGAGATTGCTCCAATTAGTTTGTCAGTTCCAGGAGAGAAGACTTAAAGGAGCAGAGATGAGTTGCTAAACTCAGCTCATCTTAGATGATAACAGATGTATGAGGGAATCTGGCCTAGATCGGCCAAATCCTAACCAATCTCTAAGAGAGATATGACCTGTAATAAGGAACTATTATCACAATGATGGATTGCTATTGTCATATAATAATTGCTAACCAATAGAAGTATTATAGAATCACATTGGCTACCCTAGATAGTTCTATAGCCTCAGAATAACTTCAATATCTTGAAGATTAATGACCAAGTGAGTCTATAGATATTGGTGGATATTTGTATCATAGATCCACCATTCCTATCCTGAATCCCAGAAAGCCCTCCCATCCTGAGATGTTATCTAAAAGCTCTCATCTTGGTTGGAACTCTTTACAAGTTGAATCTAAAGAAAGTTCAAATGCAAATTGTTTAAGATGTGTAAATATGGGAGTGGGTGACACAGGAAGGGAAAGTAGATGATAAAGAATGTAATCTGACCTTCTACTACCGACAACTGGAGTCTAAGTCTACAGAACAGGTCTTAGAGCCAATGTGGAAAACTCCTGAACAGAAGCCATTCAAGGGTGGGGAGCCAGAGTATTTCTTCTTTCCTGCCAATATAGACTGCACAGAGGAGTAATAACCAAGCACTTCCAGTCTGCCACACCAGCCATGGCCAGAGCACCTTCAGGGAAGAAAATGGAGGTACAGGCCATGGGAAGTCTTAAGAGTTCTACAGGTAGTAAGGCAGAGATGGTCTGAGTACTGAAAACATCTGTTCTGTTCCATTCTATGTTCCCTTAGCTTGGGAAGCTTGGAGTCCTAGCAGGTTGATGCCAGCAGGTCAAGTGTATGCAGATCAGATCTTTGGACCAGTGGAACCATACATGTTCTTACCAGAGTAGCCTGCTCCATCATGCCAATTTCCTTGAATGCATGTGCCCATTTTCCATTGGCTTCTCAAATAATTTCTTATAACCTCATATCACTTTTTAGGAAGTCTGCCCTGCAGGCATAAAGAAGGAGGACAATGCCCATGATTGGTTCTTTCTTGCAGCTGCCCAGGTCTGACAATTCAGACTCCTCTGGATCTTAAAGCAAGGGATCCTCTCCATGGAATCAGAAATAATACTCTGCAATTACTTACAACACCCACCAACAGAGTCAGGCATCCCTCAGGAAGGGCCAGTTATTCCATGTGATCAGTGGACAGTCACATCCCACTGTATGTTGTGCCTGCAGCTTTGGAAACCTATGTGTATTAAAATCCTAAGATCAGTGCTCCTCCTACTTGTGCTCAAAGTTCCATTCTCAACAAAAGGCAAACCACTGTACCCCCAATCCAGTAGTAGAATCTCCTTGGATATAAAAATGTTTTAAGTTGCTTAGCATTGAGTACTATCGAGATTGTATTTTTTAAAATCTATCCTTCTCTTGCATGAAAGCACGGGTCTCCATTGCATCACTGTAGTGGGGCTGTCATTCATAATGGCTTTGAATGTCTGGTCTAGGGGCTAGGAGTGGGTGGGGAGGGATAGTGGGAGGAAAATGAAGGAATGGGCAACAATGTTTGACAAGAAATGTACTCATTACCTTACTTGTGTAACCATAACCCCTCTGTACAGCATCTTTACAACAATATAAAATATAATAAAAAGAAAAGAGGCTAGGCTGCTAATACAGGCTAGAGCAATCATGGTACCCCACTAGCATGCCTGAAACAGGACTCACTAACATATATTTTTTAAAGTTAGTATATACATATATATGTATATATATATATTTATATGTGATAAAATAAAAAGCTATTTTTCTTCTGTGGATGCCTACACAAGGAAAACAAGAACCTGGAGTTTGCCAGCAGTAACTTGAAGAAAGCCTGTACATTATGAGGCCAAGAAGAGCACAATGATGCCAAGAAAGCTAACGTCCTAAGCTGAGTACTGGCAGCTTATGCCTAGAATCCTAGATACTCAGGAAGCTGAGATCTCACGATGGTGGTTCAAAGTCAGCCCAGGAAGAAAAGTCTGCAGCAATATTCATAAGACACTATGTTGGAGATGAACTTTACAACTTGGCAGGGGAGGGAAGTCAGGGGTGAGGGAAAGTGGGAGAAAAAGAAGGAGGGGTAACAATGTTCAACAAGAAATGTACTCATTATCTTACTTATGTAACTATAATCCCTTTATACATCACCCTTACAGTATTTTTTTTTAAAAACCTGAAATTACAGGTTCAAAAAAAAAAAGAAGTCTGTGAGACACTGGAAGTGGAACTGTGACTCAAGTGGCAAAGCATACCAGTTGTGAGCAAAAAAAAAGCTAAGGGACAGTGCCTGGGCCTTGAGTTCAAGCCTCAGTACTGGTACAAAAACAAGGAAGGAGGATCACAGCTCAAAGCCAGCCGGGGCAGGAAAGTCGGTGAGACTCTTATCTCCAATAAACCACTAGAAAACCAGAAGTGGTGCTGTGGCTCAAGTGGTAGAGCACTAGCCTTGAGCTTAAGAGCTCAGGGACAGTGTCCGTGCCCAGAATTCAAGGCCCATGACCAACAAAAAAAAAAGAAGAAGAAGGAAGGAAGGAAGGGAGGAGGGAGGAGGGAGAAAGTGGGAAAAGAGAAGGAAGAATAAAAGGAAAGAAAGAAAGAAAAGAAAACTAGAGACCTAAACACCTCATTGGACCACTTGTATCTAATCATACCTGAAGCTTCATCAGTTTCCCAGTAAGATGAGCACCTCAAAAAAAAGAAAGAGAGAGAGAGAGGAGGTATTATTTGCATTAGCTCATTTGCAGATGACTCATAAATTGTTCAGCAAATAGACATTCTAGAAAAAAAATCTTGTTTACCTTGCATTTGTATTGCCTTGTATTTCTCTAGTGCATGAGTCTAGGCTCATATGGAATTGGGTTTAGAATTCTGTCTTTGTTATGTATTTCAGCAATAATTTACTTGTACCTTTGACTATGCAAATCAGCATTGCTCTGAGTATTTTTGTTCTCAACCTCTTTGGCCTCTCCCCTTCCTACCTGTTCTCCACACTGTAACCTCTAGCACTTAAAGGTTGGCTCTTAGGCCCTTGGACCCTCTTGCTGCTATCCACTTACCATATCTGTGCATTTAGACATCCCCCTTCCCTGCCCCTCATTTCCTCCAGAATGAGGACAAGCTAACTTTGAAAAATAGAGCCCATGTGATTTAAGGGCACTGAGGAGAGAGACTTGGAGGGCAGATTTCCTGGATCAGAGCAGATGGAAATATATCAAGGTGACCTTGTCATCACCAGAGTACACTGGGAAAATCCCATAATGTAAAAGCAGTGAGTTTCATTTTCAGGACCAGAAGACAAAAGCAGAATAACAATCCCAATACAACAATCACAAAACATTCCTCGTTTATTGAGACACAGCTGTCTGCACATCACTGTCCTTATGTGCTACAGGAATGCAATGGAAAAATAGAACTTTGTGAATGATCCTAAGGTAAGACACAATAGAACATGTCCCAGAAAAGAACAAAGCATGTGAGATGAGGAATGAACAGATGTGTAGAAAGACGGGCCCAGGGAGAGGTGAGTTAGCCTGAGCCTCCAGCAGGAAGTTGATTCTTGAGCCAGGCCCTGAAGGAAGCAATTGACAAATGTAAACTCTCCAGCTGGCCACAGGGGAAAGAGGCTGGGCCTTTGCAGGAGTTGTGTAACTCCAATGTGCTCTGACCTGTTTGTCTGCAAAGACTCAAGCCAGCTCTGAAGCTCGTTAGCCACGTATCTGTAAGTCTGCACAAAACCACTGTTTTGATGGAAAGAATGTAGTATGTTTGAAATTGGGCACGCCCTGTAGATGATGTCACGTCTGCAGATCAAAGTCAGCCTAATGTCACCTGCAAGAGAAGACTTAGAAAATACAGATGGTCTTAAGCTTTTATTTCACCTTGCTGTGTCCCAGGTTCATTTTTAGGTGAAAGATTTTCATCTTGATTACCATTCTTGGCAAACGAACATCATTTTAAAAGCCTGATTCCTTGCTGTGAAATACAGAACAAACATCTGAAAATATAGTTTCTTATTGATAGGTTAATTGTGCTCATTGAAACAGAAATCCTCTTTTAAAAACAACAACCAATTCCAAATCGCCTGTTTGCCTTAGGAGCAGAAAGCAAGCTGAATATGGGCAGAATAAAGGAGTTTACAGATTTTTCTTTTCAGAAGAAGATAGCAGCTAAAACTCAGTCATTAGTTGTAATGAAAACACATTTTTAAATTCCTTGCTTATTCTGGCAAGATAAAAACAAGTTCTAATGAAACCACTTCTGTCACAACCAGAAGCTTTGGCCTTATCTCGTTGTTAAAAGCAATCCAAGAAATACTATGTAAGCCTAATTTTGTTGTCCTTTTGAAGAGATGTTTGAAACCAAATTTAAAAAAAAAAAAGGAACCCAGACAATAAGCTGAATTAGAAGGACCTCCTTGGCAGTCAGTGTCAAATTACGTTGCCCCTTGTCTGTGGATAAAACAGAGAATTGAGCTCTTCCGCACTGCCAACCCCTTTCTTGACAAGTACTACAAAACGGAACAATAAATGAAACTGACAGTCTACTTCACCAGATTGGAAACACATCTGAACTTGCACAGAAAGACAGCTGGACTTGAGTTCATTTCCCTGGAGGCTGGGCTACAGCAATACCTAATGAAAACAGCGATGGGCACATATTTATTTCTAAGGCATTTGTAGCCTGAGCTCTGGGTCCAGTGGTAGCACAGAAACCAAGATCAATTTTCACATCTTTTCACTAAATGGATGGGATGTGAAATTACTCCTATTGACAATAAGCATTCTCAAGGGCTCTAGTAATTGCGTGGCCCAGCACAGCAGAAAAGAGGCGCTAACAAAAGCACGTAGACAATTGGTTACCATCAATTTCCTCTGGTGCTCGCAGATGTGAGTGCAACTGCACTTAAAAGAAGAAAAAAATAGGATCTTGGATAAGCCTATGCCTTCTCCATTAGTAGCATATCCAAGGATCCAGGATGTAGCCAGCAGGTGATTTCTTCCCCAGCAAACCCTGGAAAGTTTGTGACACCAAATCTAATCACAGGCAGGATTTATGAACTGACAAAGCAAGGAACTAATCTTTTTGCCTGGTTGTTTCTGCATATCAGTACCCCTCCCCCACCTCATACTGCTCCTCCCATCTTTTATTCTGCCCCATTTGTGTGATGAGTGCCAAATGACCTCTTTGACAGTGGACCACAGTGGACAGCTCCATTTTCATTTCCATCTTTAAAGGTTTGACCTATGTGGGATGCTGGGATTGGAGACAGCTTCTGGCTCAGCCTTCTTGTTGGTTTTTGTCTCAAATGCACTGGCCTTCATAACAAAGGCTAAAGACAAAAGCGAGCCCACTGTTGGGATGAGTTAGGGCCCAGGCAGAGAGCCCGATGGGTGTGCTGAGAGAGTGAAAAGTAATCTCTAAATTATCTCTAGTTTACAGATGTTAGACTAGCCTGCAGCTACAAAAGCTGATCCAGCTGGCACCAGTGGCTCATGCCTATAATCCTAGCTACTCAGGAGGCTGAAATCTGAGGATCGTAGTTCTTAAGCCAGCTTGGGCAGAAATAACTCAGATTCATGCCTTCAATTAACCACTAAAAAGCCAGAAGTGGAGCTGTAGCTCAAATGATGGAGCACTAGCCTTGAGCAGAAACAGCTAGAGGACAGTGCATAGGCCCGAGTTCAAGCTCCAGGAATAGCATGCACGCGCGTGTGCGTGCACACACACACACACACACACACACACACACAGCTTATCCAGTACAAAGGAAATAGGCTTCTGAGGAAGGTACCCATCAGGTCAACTTTGTTACACAAATGATGTATTTCTGCTAAAGAGTCCATTGAATTCAACCAAAAACAAAAAAAAAGCCCAAGGAAAAGCACTTTCATGCTTTATAACTTAAGTAGGAAGTTGCTATTCTGATAATTTGACAATGAAGGTCTAGATAACAGGAAAAAGAATTCTTAGAAAGTACAAAAAAATTTTGAACACAGTTACTAGAGCAGGTCCACCTTTTAGCAACAGGTTCAAATTTGGATCTAGGCTGTTGATCAGACAACAAAGGGCACATTTCTTTCATGTGTTTGCCTGTCCAAAGTTAAAAAAGTAAATAAAATGTTCCTGTCCATGTTTGCTATCAAAAAATTTCCTTTTTGTAGTCCCAGAAAACCACACAGGAAAAGGGAACCAACACCTACCAAGTATTAGACATGCATTAGGTGCTTAATTTAATCATGAAGTGAGCTAATACTTAACAATAAAAATGGGTTCAAGAAGGGTTGAGATTCATGGCTGGATTTTGGCTGCTTAATAGGTTAATAGCAATTAAGAAATTAGGGGAAAATCTCTAATTTCTGGAAGGTATTATGAAAAAATTAGGTTGTTTTGTTTTGTTTTTATTTTTTGGTTTATTGTTGAAATGGGTCTTAGAAATATCACAATAAAATCCCCTTCATACAACTAGTATACGCTAATTTAAAAAGTAAGTTATTTCTCATCAAAGTGAGGTGTCATAAAATGATCAAGTTGGGTGTGGTAGCTCACACCTCTAATCCCTGTATGTAGGAGGCAGAATTATGGAGGATTGGAGTTCAAGGCCACTCCAACCAAAAAGTCCATGAGCTTCCACTTTGTGTCTGTCATTTCAGCTATGAAAACATCTATAGGAGGAATGTAGTCTAGGAAGCCATGTTAAAAATGTGAGCATCTTACCCCCCAAAATAACAAAAACAAAAAGGGTGATATTTATGGCTTAAAAGGGTTGAGCATCTGCCTAGCAAGAGCAAGACCCTGAGTTCAAATCCCAGTACAAAAAAAAGGCACTGGTGGCTCACGCCTGTAATCCTAGCTACTCAGGAGGCTGAGATCTGAGGATCGCGGTTCAAAGCCAGCCCGGGCAGGAGAGACCGTGAGACT